>NC_080672.1:230151988-230241331 GCF_030247195.1 Topomyia yanbarensis
TGCACTGTCGCAAGCACTCAGCGTCGACAATGTTTCAGCATAAGTTCTCACACTGAGATAGAAACACATACTGAATTTCGCACTACGTGAGTACCTCTATGCGATATATTCTGTCTTCTTGCTCTTTTGCTCACTTGGTTTCGGCTCAATGTGACCGAAACCTGTCAGTGACAGTCATTTTTTAAAATTATTGTCAATTTTTTGTTTCGGCAGGGGAAGCTATATGAAAAAACCTATTTTAATCCACCTAGCGGTGCAATTGTGCCTTTCTCAATCATGAACACGTGAATGTTTGCGTTGTTTATATTCATTAAAAGCTTTCAAATGAATATATTACATTTTATTATTATACATGACATGACAAATATACAAGAAAAAATCACTATTCGATTTCTAAAATTTTGTAAAAGAAAAAACAGCTACATTAATATTTAATTGAAAAACCTATTTTAATCCACCTAGCGGTGCAATTGTGCCTTTCTCAATCATGAACACGTGGATGTTTGCGTTGTTTATATTCATTAAAAGCTTTCAAATGAATATATTACATTTTATTATTATACATGACATGATAAATATACAAGAAAAAATCACTATTCGAGTTCTAAAATTTTGTAAAAGAAAAAACAGCTACATTAATATTAAATTGAAAACCTATTTTAATCCACCTAGCGGTGCAATTGTGCCTTTCTCAATCATGAACACGTGAATGTTTGCGTTGTTTATATTCATTAAAAGCTTTCAAATGAATATATTACATTTTATTATTATACATGACATGACAAATATACAAGAAAAAATCACTATTCGATTTCTAAAATTTTGTAAAAGAAAAAACAGCTACATTAATATTAAATTGAAAAACCTATTTTAATCCACCTAGCGGTGCAATTGTGCCTTTCTCAATCATGAACACGTGGATGTTTGCGTTGTTTATATTCATTAAAAGCTTTCAAATGAATATATTACATTTTATTATTATACATGACATGACAAATATACAAGAAAAAATCACTATTCGAGTTCTAAAATTTTGTAAAAGAAAAAACAGCTACATTAATATTAAATTGAAAACCTATTTTAATCCACCTAGCGGTGCAATTGTGCCTTTCTCAATCATGAACACGTGAATGTTTGCGTTGTTTATATTCATTAAAAGCTTTCAAATGAATATATTACATTTTATTATTATACATGACATGACAAATATACAAGAAAAAATCACTATTCGAGTTCTAAAATTTTGTAAAAGAAAAAACAGCTACATTAATATTAAATTGAAAAACCTATTTTAATCCACCTAGCGGTGCAATTGTGCCTTTCTCAATCATGAACACGTGAATGTTTGCGTTGTTTATATTCATTAAAAGCTTTCAAATAAATATATTACATTTTATTATTATACATGACATGACAAATATACAAGAAAAAATCACTATTCGATTTCTACAATTTTGTAAAAGAAAAAACAGCTACATTAATATTAAATTGAAAAAAGGTGCGAAATCGGCAGTCCCAAAAAGTCGATTTTCATAAAAAAAAAATTTTCGAGATAACATAAAATCTCGACGTTTCATGCATTTTAAAGATATTTGGCATCAAAAACGAATTTGATTTCTGAAATTTCATGGGGTCCCCCCTTTGAAAAAAAATTTAGTTCCGGCTTATATGGGAATTTCATATGTGACCGGATGGATTAGTCTATATTTCCGGACGCATCCAAGCGATCCGTACGAAATTTTATAGACATCTGTGGGGATACTATAGCTATGATTTGGGACAGTGTTTGTGAAAATCGGCTTAACCATTTCCGGGAAACTGATGTGAGTACGTCAATTTTGAAAGATGGCCGCTTTTCCCGGGCACTTCCGGAACCGTCTATGGTGGTCAATGTAGTCAACGAAAGTTTGGTTGGCCGTCGATGACCTAGAACAGCAAATTTAAGTTGTTTGAGAGACATTTTAGCGAAATTTTTACCTTTTTTGCTTTCATCGGAGTATCGGTTTGAATCGCAATTTGCTATGTGATCGCACGCCACAACCTGTAACTCCGGAACCGGAAGTCAGATCGGGATGAAATTAAATAACCATTTACGAAGGCGCAACACCTTTCATTTGAGACCAAGTTTGGTTGAATCGGTCTAGCCATCTCCGGGAAACCGATGTGACTGTTATTCTGAATTTGGATACTTCCGCCGGGGCTTCCAGAACCGATGATGGTGGCCAATGGGGCCAAAAAGACTTTGAATGGATGTTAGTGACCTAATACTACAAATCGAAGCAATTGTGGTCATATTTTGGAAAAATTTTCACCTTTATACATTCATTGCAGAATTTATTAAAATCGACATTTTCTGCGTGATCGTGCTTACCACCCTGTAATTCCGGAACCGGAAGTCGGATCCATCAGAAATTCAATAGCAGCCTATGGGAACGTTGTATCTTTCATTTGAGACTAAGTTTGTCAAAATCGGTTCAGCCAGCTCTGAGAAAAATGAGTGACATTTTTGGTCACATACACACACAGACGCACATACACACACATACATACATACACACAAGCATACACACGCTCAGACATTTGCCGAACTCGACGAACTGAATCGAATGGTATATGCCACTCGGCCCTCCGGGCCTCCGTTAAAAAGTCGGTTTTCAGAGCAATTGCAATACCTTTCTATTGAGAAAGGCAAAAATTTTACCTTTTTACATTCATCGCAGAATTCGTTAGAATCGAGATTTGCTGCGTGATCGTACGTATCACCCTGTAATTCAGGAACCAGAACTCGGATCCACACAAAATTCAACAGCAGCTGATGGACCTTCCATTTAAAATCAAGTTTGTCAAAATCGGTTCAGAAAATTCCGAGAAACCGATGTGAACAAATCAACAAATTTTGTTTTGTAACCATACTCTTCAACTCGTAATCCGGAACAAGATGTCGGTTGAAAATGAAATTCAATAGCAACCTATGAGAATAGTATACCTTTCATTTGAATCTTAGTTTCTAAAAATCGGTTCAACCATCTCCGAGAAACCGATGTGGACATTTTGTTAACAAATCCGCACATACACACACATACATACATACATACATACATACATACATACATACATACATACATACATACATACATACATACATACATACATACATGCACACATACATACGCACATACAAACACACATACATACACACAGATATTTTGCGATCTCGGCGAACTGAGTCGAATGTTATATGAGACTCGGCCCTCCGGGCTTCGGTTAGGAAGTCGGTTTTTGGAGCAATTGCATAACCTTTCTATATGAGAAAGGCAAAAGAATAGTATTTAATTACCTTAATCAGCATGAGTTCAATGTTATCTTCATGTAATTATATTTTGAAATGTTGGTGGAATGGGTTTGAAATGGGAAATGGGGAGTTAGTAGAGTGAGAGTGGAGGACGCGTCAGAAATCCTTCATCTTATTTCGGTATACGGGGTGGATGAAGGAAATGCGGGCGTGAGGGTGGTCCAAGGGGAGGGGAGTGATGAAGGAGGGAGGTGTAAGGGCAAGGCGGGGGTAGGAGGGGCGGCGACGTAATACTCAACTGCCTTTTTCTTCCCTTCCATTTGAGACTTGGTTTGAGAAAATCGGCTCAGTCATCACCGAAGAACCGATGTGACTTTAATTGTGGAATATGCCCGGAATTCCGGACTTCCGGAATCGTCGATAGTGGACAATATATTCAAAGAATGTTTGATTGGCAATCAGTGATCTAGATCTGCGATTAGAAGTAATTTGGTGACCATTTCAATAGTTTTTAGCCTCTGAGGTATTACGATTGTACCGATTTATATGGGAAATTCCAGTGTATCCTTACTAACACCCCTGTAACTCCGGAAGCAAGAGTCAGAACAGAATGAAATTCAGCAGCAGTCAATGGCATTACTGTATCTTTCATTTGAAATCAAGTTTGTAAAAATCGGTAGAGAATTCGTTGGGGAATGGGTGTGATATTAGCTTAGGAACTTGGCGGGTTCCCCGGGGGCGTCATGAACCGTCATAGGTGGCCAATGTGGTCAAAGCTGCTTTGATTGATCATTAGTGATCCAGACCCGCAAACTAGAGTAATGTTACATCAATTTTAATATGTTTTACATCATTTGAACATCATGGTGGTACCAGTTTATATGGGAATTTGCTGTGTGACCGCACTCTTCAACCCGTAACTCCGGAACCGGAAGTCGGATCAACTAAAAATTCAATAGCAGCTAATGGGAGCGTTATACCTTTCAGATGAAACTAAGTTTGCGAAAATCGGTTCAGCCATCTCTGAGAAAATTGTGTGAGTTTAAATGACACACACACATACACACACATACATACACACACACACAGACATTTGCCGATCTCGACGAACTGAATCGAATGGTGTATGACACTCGGCCCTCCGGGCCTCGGTTAAAAAGTCGATTTTTACAGTGATTGCATAGCCTTTCTTTATATGAGAAAGGCAAAAACCATATGCTCGATGCGGTTCATGAATTCAAATGTAATTCAGAAATTGGTTTGGTTGCTTAAAGGTAACTTAAAGGTTTGAAGAAAACCATAATACAATTGAGGCCACTGGTTAATTATGAATGGAAATTAAACAGTGTCCATGTATAACGGCATGATGGAAACTTGTTAAAGTTTAGATACGATCTATTTACACGTATCCTTTATTGATGAGTGATGAGCATGACTATAGTTCTTGATGAGTTGCTATAACCGTTTATTTTCGTGCAGATTTCCACTCTCACGATACAAATATTGTTGAACTAATCTTTAACGGACTGTTTATTTTTAAAACAACACCGTACTGTGAGAATATTGCAGCCTATAGCTTCTTACCAGTGGTCATAAACTAGAGAAAAACCCCGCACCCGACCAAGCCACGTGAAAAATATCATGAACTGCAATTCCCCAGTACAATGCATACTGCCTGAAATCGCATATTTGTCATTTATTCTATGAAATCCCATACATAGGCCTGACATTCAATTATAGGAATATGAATGAAAATATAGGTCAGCAGGTCAGTAGGCTTTATTCTGGTTACACAGAGCTTAGGGAAGGCAGCATATTACCCCACATCATCCACCTACCCTCTCACCTAGTAATTGCTAGAACGAGTGGATTCTACATTATGTATTTCCAATCGCAATAGGCAGGGCTAGAAAAAACGAAAAATCGAAACAAATGGTACAGTTCGTATGTTCGAATCGTATTATTCAAAATTCAACAAAATAGCTCTTAAGAATAGTTCCAGTGAACCAGATCAGGAAACAATATACAATGCAGTAAATTAAGTAGCATATGCGTATAATTTAAGTTCAAATTTAAGTATACCGTTTTTCAACTTTCAGGACAGCGCAGAAGGAAAACAAGCATTGGCTGCTGGTTGAATTAGATAATGTAAATCAGTAAATAGCAATAGCGTGCGTTCATTTAGTTCATTGCTTTTATTTTGTGACTTCAAACCCAATACATAACAAGCTTATAAATAGGGTGAATATGTACATATATACATATAAATACATCCAAAACCAGTGATAATTAAATACTTCAAAAACTTACAACTATGGAAATTATGTGCATATATACATTTAGAGATATAGTGGATGTAGCAGTTGTTAACATGCCGTGCTATGGATATGTCATAGAAAAATTATTTCGCGTTAAAACTCTTCCAGTCGTAAAGTGTCGGAAGGACTTTTTCGAATAACTCTTTGTGTTGAGTTTGACAAGTAATATATCTTCCAATACATCCTCAGATATTCCAGTTCGCAAATCCGATAAAACCAAGCCTAATGCACTGAAGGAGCGTTCTACTGATATTTGGCTCGCCGGTGTAGCTAGAACTACCATCGCTACTGCATACAGTTGAGGATGGGAGGCTTTGCGAGCGATCCAATGGTTCCACACATTATAATCATGTGGCTGGCGGGGTTCTATCTCGAGCATTTTAAGTTGTTGAAGCAAGGGTGATGTAGTGTTTGATGAAGAAGCACTTAATGATCCGCCAAACAATTTGGTTAGAAATTCATCCTTATCGGAGTCCTTGTTTTTCGCTTCACTATCGTTGACAATCGACGAGAATACCGATGGTCGTAAATACTGTATCCGGTTCCAAACACTTATTATATACTGCTATAATGGAAAGTTATGTGTTCATATTCTGAGCAGATACAAGGAAGTTGCTACCAGGCTAACTAAAACTTGGTTGTTACCTGCACGTTATTTTTTTCCTCTGGCGTAAACACTAGTGAATGTAGGAAATTAAAGCGGGGATCCAAATATAGAGCCGACTTAAACGCCATGTTCTCTTTTAAAACGGCAATACGGCGATTAAGGGATTCCTGCAATGGCGCAGAGAATCTGTTGTCGGTAACTTACACAAAGTTCGTATAACAACCTCATTGGCCATTTGGTACTGGGCGTTGATCCCAAGAATATGCCGATTGGGCATTGATGCTGAATCGATTTTCAGTGAAATCAACGATTTGCCATTTCCTCTCTCAACTTTTCGATTATCCTCACTGATGCGGCATGTACGTGTGTTTTAGTGTTATTTCTTGTTATTTTAATGTTGACTGCATCTGAAATGGGGTCCAACAACATCCGGACACCTTCCCAATCGAAGCACCGCATCGGTAGATTATGGATAACGATTAGCTTTAAACAAGCTTCGGTGAAATTCTGTGCATCAATTGCCACCGACCGTTTCGCAATTTTCAACATTATTTTCGTTTTTCTCATCACGAGGCCCACTTCCAAAAGTTTTTTCGAGCCAATCAAAAATTTGGGCACTAGAGGGTTAAATTTACATTTGTGGTCATTCAAAAGCACATCGTAACGTTTTAGGGTGTTCAGTGTTTGCCTAACTGCATTATCATGTTCCTCCTCGGTGGATCCAAAAATCATGATATCATCGATAAACACCACCGTATTTGGAAGTCAGCAAGAATGCTCTCCATCAAATTTTGGAACAGCTCCGGTGCACAATTAACCCCGAAAAGCAGTCTTTTATATCGAAACAATCCCCAGTTGGTTATGAACGTGGTTACATCTCGACAATCATCTGTCAGCTCGACTTGGTGGAAAGCTTGTTTTATGTCTAATGTTTCAAAGCTAGTATTGCTTGTGGTACAAAAACTCGATTCGAACCGTACTGTGCACTTAACATTCTACTAATAAATTTATCTCATAGACTGGTTAGTTCGACTGGCCTGTCTATGAGAGTACTATCGCTATAACTTCAAATACATGTACTTTGACAGCTCGCAGTTTTCAGTAGCAGGTTGATTACTCTCACTTTTCAAGTGCGGTGTGTTCATTCACTAGATATTTCTTCTAATATAGTCTGCTGGCTGTATCAATTTCAGACTGTGAACTTTAGAATATATAACACATACAGTACTTTTCTTACAGCTGATAGATTTGCTCCGAGTTCGTCGTAATTTGGAGGACAAGGATAGCGTATACTCGAATTAGTCACGAAATTTTCAATAAATTAAGTACTTATGTTTAGAAATTCACTTTATTTGTATGGCTCCAAATTGATCATTCCGCGAAGTCTTCGAAAAAGGATGCTGGAATTAGCTCGTAAAGACATCCAGGGCAATCATTGATGAAACGACGACTACGGGAGAGATGTTGGTGGCCTGGTATAGACCAAGCAGCGATTGACATCTGCGAAGCCTGCGAGGGATGCCGCCTAGTACAAGTTCCAGACCCACCGGAACCGATGATGCGACGGCCTTTGCCAGATCGACCGTGGGTTGATATTGCTATCGACTTCCTCGGGCCTTTGCCATCGGTAGAATACGTGTTGATCGTGATAGACTATTATACCAAGAACAGTAACATTGGATTATGCCAAGCAATTCGTCTCTTGTGAGCTTGAGGAATTTTGCAGAACGAACGGTATCCATTTAAACCATACTATACCCTATTGGCCACAGGCTAACGGAGAAGTCGAGCGTCAGAACTGTTAACTCTTGAAGCGTATGAAGATTGCCAATGCTCTATACAATGATTGGAAAGCTGGGCTTAACGACTATTTGGAATACTCCGCACTCAACCACGGGAAAAGCACCAAGCGAACTCCTACTAAATAGGAAATTGCGATCCAAATTACCCTATCTGGACGATCTTGAAACAATACCACCCAGTTCAGATTTCAGAGACCGCGATCAGGTAAACAAAATGCTCGGAAAGCAGTAGGAGGATAGAAATCGAAGAGCGAAGCCAAGTGATCTATCTGTCGGTGATACCGTGCTTATTAAGAACCTTTGCCCAGCAAACAAACTGTCTACAAATTTCCTCAGGGAGAAATTCACTGTTATAGACAGAAAAGGGCCCAACGTTAAGGTCCAATCCAACGATACTGGAAAAGTATATGACCGTTATACATCACAACTAACAGCTGTTAATGATCCAGTGACCGTTGATTCCGGTGGAGATGAGGATCCTAAGTCACCGTTAACTACTGACGTCAATAACAACCAGCATTCACCAGACTTGTCGAGTACACTCCCGGACTCGAACCAGGATACAGGTAACCCGTTGCGACCAGCTACTATTCTCAGGCGGTCTGGTAGACCACCGAAGCCCAAGGCAATATTCAGCCCGCACAGATAAGTATAATTTTATCGAAGGGAAAAGGGGATGTGGTATTATAGCTTATACAAATAAAGGCGAGAAATCTTTTCCTTATATGTGTGTATACAGTGCACTATGGTCCCAAAGCTGTATTTAGGAAGACAAAACTGTTTGCGCCAAAACCGTTGGTTTTAGATATATAGTATCTTAGGCAAACTTTCTTAGATCTTTCTTACCGATTTTTTTATATTAGTTGAATTAGGGTGGTCCTTGTGGTTAGGGTGTTCAAAGTATCAACTTCTTAGATATGTAAAATTCAGCTACATAACGTTCTACAAAGTTATAAATCAATCAAATTGAAGCAACTTTTCTTAAGAAACTATGTGGCTATCTCTAATGGTTCATGTGCTATGATTTTTGCAATATTTAAGGTAGGGTGGCTCTTTAAAAATTGGTTTTCTATTAATATCTTTTTATGTGTTAATTTCTCGCTAATACTTTGTTCTAGAGGTTTTTAGATCTTTGCAAATACACATTTTTGCCGAAGCAATGAAGTTTCTATCTCTTTTGTTTGCATAGTTACAGGCGATTTTCAAAGAAAAAATGGTTTTTTCAAAGCTATATATCTTCCAACATTGCGAATGGATTTTCAATCTTTTAGTTTCATTTGAATGATTGAAACATTTGTAGTTTTTGGTGAAAAAACTGCGAGAGCGTTATTTCTGTAAAATAAATAATTTTTGAAATTGGTGTATTGTTCAACAAAAATCGTTCATAACTTTTCAAATAGACGAGATAATAACTTTGTTACTTCAGCAAAAATCTTCGCTGTGCAAAGTTCTAAAAGTGCTGCAAACAAAGTATTTACGATAAATCAATGTATGAAGTGACAAATGGAAAATAGTGATTTTAAGAGGTCACGTTTTCATCGCTCAATCTCTTATAGCAAAATCAAAGGACCACCCTAATATCTAAATATCTATATATCTAAAACCAACGGTTTTGGCGCAAACAGTTTTGTCTTCCAAAATACAGCTTTGGGACCATAGTACAGTGTGGTTCACTGTGCTCTTGGTGAGAAGAGATAAGTCAGTCCACTTACGTACGTCGTCGAGGTCAGTTGACTAAAGTACAGTCCGCGTCCAGAGTCTCAGCCTGGGAACCACATGTGTTACCCAAGTTTAATGTGTGCTAATTATTTACTTTAACAGAATTTCTCAATAAAACTGATTAAAAACTCCCATAAGAAATACATTGCGACGAATCGTGAGCCGAATAGTGCTACGAATCTTGCTGCGACGAAAAATAATCGTCGCGTCTCCTTTGGAAAAGCACGGACAATATTATATGTTAAACTTCCTTTAGTATTTAATCTATCATATGTTTCACGGTGTTCTTCGTCCGTTGTTTGTAATTTTCTTCCGTCTATGTTGTACCCATTTTTCGATTATCTTCCCTAAAAAAAAATCCCGTATTTGTGGATTCAACGACCTTGTCAATGATCTCTTGTTTTTGTCAGTCTTTTTCATTCGGTCCATTATAGTCGCGAGAAAGGTTATGGTTACCCTGTTAGTGGGATATACTTTATGCAGGGATAATAGTACTTTTCCTATCATAATCTATGCTATGGTAAATGTTTTATATGACTGTCGTAAGCATCCATCGGAAGTAGGTTTGTCTAACGCAGCATTCTTTTCCTTGGTGACTCGTGTTGAACTACCGATACGGTGTTTATTCTATAGAATGTATGATGTTTATTCCGTCGGTGCTACCTTGCACTTAATTTGTTTATGTCAATTCGGTTAGTTTACTGTACTATTGTAAGGTAAAGTTCGTATATTCACCATATTACGGATAGTGCTCTGTCAATTCCTTGATTAATTGCTTTCAAATTAGTGACATGAAGAACCTAACGCGCACACTAGGGTGACGATGATTTTTATGAAAATTTTTTTTCGCAACTTACACCCCCTTAGCGTCGTTCCGAATCATGAAAAAATGACAATGTCCTAATTTGAGTGAAATCGGTTAACCCTAACCCCTACCCCAAAGAGCTTAAAGTTTGTATGGGATTTTTGGCCAAAATGTATGGGGAAACACTCGCAGTTCACAAAATCGCCGCTGGAGATCGCGATCACGGACCTAGGAAGGAGTTAAGCTTTTGATGATATACCGAACAAGTTTGTCAAAGAGTGCAAGACAATCCAACCAACCGTTAAAGAGTTATTTACGTTTAAAGTTGGATACTGCTGCTTAACATTCGCAAAGGGCGTACTCCGCTTATCTTATGTATGTGAACCAGAGTTTACTATTTTCACATTAGTGAACAGAATAAGGCGACATTTCACCTACTTCGACCAGCAATAAAAAAGCAAACATATGATGAAACATTGTTTGCTCTCCAATTTTTCTCTACAAGACAGCATTGGATCTCATCTTTTCGCGCTATAATATGAGATGATATTTTCGCGCCTAATGTAAAACTGCCGAATAACTAATGGTTTCGCAAAAATTCACAAAAATGAGTAGATACAGATCCTTAGAATGAAAATACTGCAATAATGTGGGGAAATAAATTCTATACTGTAATATATTAATGGTTTTTCTTGAACTTAATTTATCACGAGGCTCGAAGCTGCGAAATTATCACTGCATTGTCAGCAAATTCTCGCAATTTCTTGAAAAATTGGGTCCGTGCTTGGGTCCGTGCCTACTAAGGATGAGAAACCTGTGGGATAAACCGCTTGTTGTGAGAATGAGCGAATATTTTAACCTCTGATGTGAACTACACGTGAAGGTGGGACAAAGTTTGGAAAAGCTCATATATCTCTGAAACAATGAGAGATAGAAAGGTATGATGTTCCACAAAGTTGTTACGGAATAAAAGTACTTTTTGGTTTCACTGGAAAGCTTCAGGATTTCTCCGCAAGGTGGCGGTAGTGAGCCAAACCATTTAAAGGGAATACTCCTATCTGTACAACGGTAAGAGATGCAGCATTTGGACGTTCTACAAAGTTGTAGAGCAGCAAAAATATTTTTTTTTCTCATTTGGAAAATGCAGAATTCTACCACATGGCACAGTGCACTATGGTCCCAAAGCTGTATTTAGGAAGACAAAACTGTTTGCGTCTAAACCGTTAGTTTTAGATGTATAGTATCTTCGGCAAACTTTGTTAGTACTTTCTTGCCGATTTTTTTATATTAGTTGAATTAGGGTGGTCCTTGTGGTTAGGGTGTTCAAAGTATCAACTTCTTTGATATGTAAAATTCAGCTACATAATGTTCTACAAAGTTATAAATCAATCAAATTGAAGCAACTTTCCTTAAGAAACTATGTGGCTATCTCTAATGGTTCATAAGCTATGATTTTTGCAATATTTAAGGTGGGGTGGCTCTTTAAAAATTGGTTTTCTATTAATATCTTTTTATGTGTTAATTTTTCGCTAATACTTTGTTCTAGAGGTTTTTAGAACTTTTGTAAATACACATTTTTGCCGAAGCAATGAAGTTTCTATCTCTTTTGTTTGCATAGTTACAGGCGATTTTCAGAACAAAAATGGTTTTTTTCAAAGCTATATATCTTCCAACATTGCAAATGGATTTTCAATCTTTTAATTTCATTTGAAAGATCTGAACTTTTGTAGTTTTTGGTGAAAAAACTGCGGGAGCGTTATTTCTGTAAAATAAATAATTAATTTTTGAAAATGGTGTATTGTTCAACAAAAATCGTTCATAACTTTTCAAATAGACGAGATAATAACTTTGTTACTTCAGCAAAAATCTTCGCTGTGCAAAGTTCTAAAAGTGCTGCAAACAAAGTATTTACGATAAATCAATGTATGAAGTGACAAATGCAAAAAAATTAATTTTAAGAGGTCACGTTTTCATCGCTCAATCTCTTATGGTAAAATCAACTGAGAAGTAGTCAATGTGTGTTATAACGAAAATCTATTGAATATGTGACAGTTTGAAAACACAAAATTGTTAGCGTGAATTCAGAATAGTGTTAATAGTGTACTATAGTAAACTCTAAATAAAAGTTATCTGTCACGGAGCCAATAAAGCAAGTACTGTCATCATGCATTATATAGATGCTAGGGAAATATGCTTTATAAGTTATTTTACCAGTTCGCGGTTAGCGATTTTCAGACCTCTTACTTTTATTTGTTTTGAAGTAACAAAAAATTGAGAATCTTTCCTTAACTTACCCACAGCCGCCATTATTGTCAATAATTAATTTATACTTTCAAACATTGCATAAATGTTGGAAAAGCATACAATAATTTCCGCTGCTATGAATAACAAACTCGTTTCAAGATTTTATTTTGAGATAACAAGACGTGAACTAAAACATTTTCTTTCTAGCACTCGTTTTGAGTCCAAACCAAAAAGGATTTACTTAAGTGAGCATAGATAACTTTTGTTGGCCGATTTAGAATTAACGATAGTTTGCAGTTAACACTACTGTAAATCCACTGTACTATTTAGATGTACGGTAGATTGTTCTTTCAAAAACGTTTACAAATCCAATAGAATTGCCATGACATTCGGTATTATCACACTCAATGACTATTTCTCGGTTGATTTTACCATAAGAGATTGAACGTTGACCACTTAAAATCACTATTTCTCATTTGTCACTTCATACATTGATTTATCGTAAATACTTTGTTCGCAGCACTTTTAGAACTTTGTATGGCGAATATTTTTGCTGAAGTAACAAAGTTATTATCTCGTCTATTTGAAAAGTTATGAACGATTTTTGTTGAAAAATACACCATTTTCAAAAATTAATTATTTTTTTTACAGAAATAACTCTCCCGCAATTTTTTCACCAAAAACTACAAAAGTTCCGATCTTTCAAATGAAATTAAAAGATTGAAAATCCATTTGCAATGTTGGAAGATATATAGCTTTGAAAAAAAAACAATTTATGTTCTGAAAATCGCCTGTAACTATGCAAACAAAAGAGATAGAAACTTCATTGCTTCGGCAAAAATGTGTATTTACAAAAGTTCTAAAAACCTCTAGAACAAAGTATTAGCGAGAAATTAACACATAAAAAGATATTAATAGAAAACCAATTTTTAAAGAGCCACCCTACCTTAAATATTGAAAAAATCATAGCACATGAACCATTAGAAATAGCCACATAGTTTCTTCAGAAAAGTTGCTTCAATTTGATTGATTTATAACTTTGTAGAACACTATGTAGCTGAATTTTACATATCTAAGAAGTTAATACTTTTAACACCCTAACCACAAGGACCACCCTAATTCAACTAATATAAAAAAAATCGGCAAGAAAGTTCTAAGAAAGTTTGCCGAAGATACTATATATCTAAAACTAACGGTTTAGGCGCAAACAGTTTTGTCTTCCTAAATTTAGCTTTGGGACCATAGTGCAGGGGTCGCAATGATACCAAACGTGCGTTTAATTAATGGTGCTCTAGGAGTTGATTTTAGCGATTTGGTGTGTTAGAAACACTTTTTCAGAATGGAAGCCCCCTTCTTTTGATGTATACTGGATTGTGATTAATCCACCTAAAAGTGAGATAGAAAATTTATTTCCACTAACTTTTAAGATAGAGGCACGATGTCAATGACAAAGTTATAGTAAATTCTACTGCGAGAAAACTTGTTGAACATGCAAACTCTCCAAAATGTAATGGTGTTGAGATAAAGCACGTTGTTTGTGGGAGGCACCCGAAAAATCATTTTTTTATTTTAACTTTTTTCTGAGATTTTTGCAATTCTTCAAATGTTCTATAAAGTTGTTGAAATTAAGAAATTGCAGATATTTGTCTAAGACGTTATTAAATAAAGTGGGTTAAAAATACCGCCATTTTGAATGACAATTACTAAGAGATGTGGAAATATGTGGAAGACATTTCGATTCTATGAGAAAGACAGTGAAAAGTACTATAAGCAAAAATACTACTCATAACCGGCATCCACTGGCCTGTATATAAAAAATACTTTCCGGCAATGCATGTTTTTCATTTTGTAACAAAATAATTACGACATTTTAAGCATAACTTTTTATAGCAATTGTTTCTACGTATTATTCTATTCTACGAATATTCTAAAAAATCTTTGAAAATTTCAAAGTACACATATGAATCCAAAACTCTCAGCTCTGTAGTCTCCAACTTACGAATTATTCCTAAACTAGCACAACAACAAAAGTGATCAACTAAAAAATACGCAAAAATTTTTGGCTGTCTTTACAAGAATAAAAACCATTACAAACAGTATTAGGGTTACTGTACCCTAATTCATCTTAGCTCCTCTATTCATCCCACCCATTGGAACTCATTAGTTAGAGAAGTATTTGCTATCTCTATTCAACGCATTAGCTCAAAAAGTCTAACTGTACTGCTTCTTAGGAACGAAGGAAAGATGGTGATACTTATTTAAGCGCAATCCAGTCACTCTTAGTCGAGCTATCAACGAAATATTGTGACATCCCGACTAATGAGGTGGATAAGGGCTCATCTACCCTGTATGCCGTTTTCATGAAACGATTACGTGGCCGGAATTGTCAATAATTCTTTTGCAAGCACGCATTGAATGATTAAATATTTGAAATTAACCCTCAAAAAGGCATGCGAAAATTGTGACTTCATAAAGCATCGCTTCTAAGACCCAATGAAACCAAGAGCCTCTTATTTGTCGTTTTACCAGTGAGAGAATCGAAAGCCCGAAAACGCTCGATCATTTGTATTTCGAATTACAAATTCGTTGAAACTAGGGAACTGTAACTAGCCGAGCCTCTGAGACCCCTTGCCTTTTTGAGCGTTAAAATTTGACAGAGATGTAATCTATAGGTGAAAATATTTTTCTAAAGATTTTCTGACAATTCGGATCCTAAGTAGCAACTCTGACTACACAGTCGTTTCGTGAAAATGATATCTAATACTCTTTGCTATGGTATACTCATGAAAATACAGTAAACCTTTTTAGATATCTCTAGTGTTCACTTTCCAAATCCTGTTAATTTATGAATAGTTTCAGATAACAGAAATTCAAAGTTCACGATTTATAGGTGTATTTATTACTCTCAATGATTTTTAGAATATTCGACACATAGAAAAACAATCGCTAAAAAATTTATGCTGAAAAAGTCGTACTTATTTTGTTACAAAATGCAAAACATACATTGCCGGAAAGTATTTTTTGTAAACAGGCCAGTGGATGCCCGTTGTAAGTAGTAAGTAGTATTTTTTTCTTATAGTACTTGTCACTGTCTTTCTCATAGAATCGAAATGTCTTCCACATATTTCCACATCTCTTAGTAATTGTCAATCAAAATAGCGGTATTTTTAACCCACTTTATTTAATAACTCTTAAGTTTTGAAATAAAAAATGTTGACGTCTTCGACAAATATCTGCAACTTCATATAACATCTGAAGAATTGCAAAAATCTCAGAAAAAAGTTATAATGAAAAAATGATTTTTTGGGTGCCTTCCACAAACAACGTGCTTTATCTCAACACCATTACATTTTGGAGAGTTTGCATGTTCAACAAGTTTTCTCGCAGTAGAATTTATTATAACTTTGTCATTGACATCGTGCCTCTATCTTAAAAGTTAGTGGAAATAAATTTTCTATCTCACTTTTAGGTGGATTAATCACAATCCAGTATACATCAAAAGAAGGGGGCTTCCATTCTGAAAAAGTGTTTCTAACACACCAAATCGCTAAAATCAACTCCTAGAGCACCATTAATTAAACGCACGTTTTGGTACCATTGCGACCACTGTGCATGGTGGCGCCAGTGATCAAAATTAATTCAAGGTAATACTCCTATCCATACAATGGTAAGAGATAGTGCAATCTGATGTTCTGCGAAGTTATACAGTATTTCAAAGGCTTTCGTGTCTCGTTGTAAGAATAGAATTTAGGCCGCTTAGTGGCGCAAACAGCATCGAGAATGAATATATTTTAATACACCTTTTTTTACTCCTATTTCTTGTGCAGAGTTTCTTTTATTATACATAACATGTTACAAAGTTTTCTTATCATTTTCTTTTCTTTTCTTCTTCTTCTCATGTTATGATAAAATCTATATTCTTAAATTTCTTTGTAACCCCATTGATATTTCTGCTGTTGCATTCATTTACATAGCTTTATTAATTTTTTGAACTAACTGTTGAGTAACTTTAATAGCCGTAAGCACAAAGGCGTACTAACTGTTTTTGAACCGGACTAACTTTTAAACCGGCCTAAAATATTTGGTAAGCTTTAATCAAACGATGCTGTCATTTATTTGGCTGCGTTCTTATCTGCGTTACACGTCAATGTTAAAAAACAACAAATTCAAGTTAAAGAAAATGAGTAAATCCATTCCGATATTTTCGTGCAGTAAAATAACTTTTCTTCGTCAAATATCTCGTTCCATAGCGCTTGAGGACAATTTTGTCAACTTGTAGCCGATATGTTTCTGACCTTAGAACTTTAACGTGTTGGATAGTTGAAAGTTGGCTGATGATGCACAGCACTTTGTAGTGACATAATATTAAATGCACAAAATAAATTGTTTTTATTCAGTTTGAATAGGCTCTCGTCGAGTTAGAGGTGGCTGAACCATCGCACAGTGGCACGACGAGTGACAAAACCCCAAAAATTAACGGCTTGTAATTCTTTTGTAAGTATTTATTTTATTTTTCTCTCAGTTTGAATAAAGGTATCTCAAAATTTTACTATGATCGGATGAAAAATGAATTTTTAACATGTCGTTGAAGCAAGTGATGTCGAGGATTTCTGTTCAATTCAATTCATTAGAATTTTTAGTACCTTAGAGTTTCAAATGGCGATATCTCAAGAACTACAGAGCCGATTGGATCAATTTTAAGTTCATTGAAAAGAACAATGAATATGCTAAACTATAGAACGATCTTTGTGCAAAACTGATTTACGTTTGTTCTGCATCAAAAAAATCCAATTAAAAAGTTTCATATCGTAGTAGTAATTTATCTTAATACGTCTTCCAATTTTTGAGATGGTCTCCCATGGGTCACTTATCATGAATCTGACTCAAAATTTAATGTAGTTTCAAGATATAAAGGCCTCATCTTGCGCATTTTTGCGCCGAAGTTGGTGTATCTATGTTTTTGAAAATATCCATATGGAGACGCCCTGTAGCTCATAAATCTCCTTACAAGTTAATTGCCTAAACAACATGATATTACTGAAAAATTAGTGGTTTTTACTAGTTTTGTCAACCATTTCTGCTATCCGATGAGATTGGCTACTATGATTAATGTTTATATTAAGCCTTTAACGACCAACGCATTCAAATGGGTTTATATAAAAGTAGTCGAAAAAATTAAATATGGAATATCAAAACTGGTAGCAGAAATGCATTCAGCGACCCAAAATTAGCTAAAATCCCAAATTTTAGCCACATAGACCAATTTTTATAATTTTGTCACAACCTTGTATGAACAGGTGCCACTGTGCATCGGTTGTAATTGGTGTTATGATAGTTATTTCCCGACAAAAATATGATTACTGGTTAAAAACCAACTGTCAAAATTCTCTTTGAAAGGAAATTCCGGACAAACCGTTGCTGGATAAACACAGTTCATAGCAGTTAATGGAAGAGAAAACTTTTCTCTTTTGTTTACTGCCAACATCTGTGATTGGCGAGTAACAGTTTGTCCGGAATTTCCTTTCAAAGAGAATTTGACAGTTGGCCCTTTAAGTCGGAATTATATGTTTGTCGAGATTTCAAACTTTGATTAAAAATTGGTTAAAATATTTCAATTTGAATTTAAAATGAACTGTGAATATCATTCTAATTAAACATGATACCTATCGACGTGGTGGAGAACAGTTATATTCGTTTCCAGTGAATTTTCACAAGTTTGGAATAAAGATCAATTATCAATGAAAGTCTGCGAATTAAAATTATACACGTTTTTCAACGAGGTTTAAAAAAAACAGTAAACAAAGATCAAACAGAAAATTAAACTTTGACCGAATGATCATTTTATATTCACAAGTGTTATATTTAATATTTTTGGTTGCACTGTGGCAGACAGAGAATATAGATATATTTCTGTAATGCATCAATGCAAATTGGAACGATTTTATTTGCTAACACAATTTCTATGATTTTATGAATAAAATAATAAGTACATTAAAACAGAAATGAGAGTTTTGAGCATCCTAGCAATATATTTTTACGAACACCCTGTAACTATTTGTGCCGTTTATACGCAATTTTCCTTCAAACAAACTTATGATCATTACAACAACTGACAGAATCTTATATCTGTTTAATTATTTCTAGAGTTAATTAATATTTCAATCTGACGTATTCCATATTTATGTCGTATTCTTATCTGATTCGCGGCTCAAGCCATATTTTGGAAAAGTAGATAAGGTAGATATATGTACCGGTGGTTCAGAACTATTGATGCATGATATGATATGATATGATATGATATGGTACTACCATCTATTGCAGCAGAACCACCGTTCGTGCAATGGATTGATCTCCCAATACGACTTGATCAATCATTATTTACTGGTCCCTTTCAACTAACCACTGTATAAAGGGCCAAAAAGTAGTAGATTGGTCGGTCAGCAAAGTCGCCGACACGACCTAGACATAGAGCACAGGGAAGTTGAGAGTCTCCCTCCAGAGGCTATATCATGAGAGCCAATCATAATGAAAGCCGTCATAGTGGTGAACAGCCCCAATAGATGGGGAGAAGAGCCCTCCCTTTGTCCGCCACATGTTATCAACCAGGAGTTGGCATTTCCACTCTCCTAGTCCATGCCGCTTCAATCGGGTGCCCTGATGGTCCCGCCCAGCTCCCAAATCAATTCAAATTCAAATGTAAAATAAAATAGTAAATATAAAACAAGAAGATAACAGCATGTAAAATAAATATTTGAATAAGTAGGAAAATAACTAAATAAAAAATTCACCAATATAATGACTGTAAATCCTTTGTCGTAAGTGTACTGCACTCTAAAGCTGCAAAACTTGAGGATGGTATCAGGAATATTTTTCAATTACAATAAATATTGTTAACTTATGTATGTAATATATGGTCACTACGAACGAGTTTTATTCATATCCTCATTATCGCCGAAAATGTCCATCCCCGCTCTATTATACCTGTAATCTCTAATTTAAATGTTGTATTACATGAAGCCACCATCAGCTCAAGGTTTTTCCAGTGAATGCGGGTAGACTTACGGTATCCCCGAAATATTTTATCATGAAATCTTCACATCATTGCTGTTACCGAAGGAAGTCAAAAAGGATTAGACTGGTTTGTAAGCAGAGACACTTACACGCATCCCGAGGAGAACAAAGAATCCCTTCCAACAATAATATCCAGCCAAAGGATAAACAATTTAGCAATACCTGCTTTACCCACCTGATGGTTTGTTTTGAGAAGGGTGCGTCAAACTCCTATAAGGCCTTTTGAAGAAAACAAGTTTCTTTCAAGTTACTTGGGCTGGCTATGCACATCCCCTTACCCAGTTCTCAATTCGTATGATACCCTGTTGCTCCAATCCCGTCCAAGTTTTGGGTTGTCTAATGCATTTCATGTAGTATATATGATATAATGTAAATGGTATGTAAATATTATGTAATCGGAGAAATGGCATGTAAATACAATATAGTAAAAGTCATGCATGTAACAAGTATATCAACCCCTTCATGCCCATTCTATTTATAAATTATATTGTTTGTAAACCGTTATAATGTTTGGTTTTGCCTGCTTCACTCATAAAATATAGTGCGGTTGACAGCTGGAACTAATTTGGGATCCGATATCGAAACAGATGGGCATGAAAGGATTAATTACAATAAATATATTGAGTTGAACGAAAACCCTGAAAATGTTGAATATACTTAATATTAATCGGCTACAACGGAGATAAGAACACTAACAATTGATTTGCGATTTAATAAATATTACTTCATTCTACATGCCATCTAATGGTCTATTTTGTGAAGGACGTGTTAAACTCATATCACACATTCTGAGAGGAACAAGCTCCCTTCAAGCTACTTATGCTAGCCATCCACGTATCCTCGTCCAATCTGACATAGAGCACATTTATAATGGAATATTAAATTAATAGTTGTATAGAATAAATGCAACAATCGTAAGCAGGCTAATGAGAAGAAAAGTTTCAATTATATAATAGACGCAATTAATACTGTTAAAGTGACGAGCAAACGCATATAATGAATATAAATTATATATTGAATAGAAGCAATATAAGTAGAGGATATAATAAATGCGTATCATAGCTATATATAGCATGAATCTAAACTGGAAAATCCGTTAGGAGAGATACAGTGGAATAAATGAATATTATGAGAACATGCATATATCGAATATAATGGCAATAATTTAAAAAAGAAAAAAGAACTGAAATATATAAAAATAGTAAAATACAATATATTATGGTGATATATAGACTTTACCGTTACTGTACACTTCTATTCAGGAAAGTTATGCCTGATGATTTGTGTATACAGGGCGCATCCATTTTATTACCGCTTGTAGATATGAGTGTTAACAACAGCATAATCAGTGAAAAACTCTCATCTTATGGCTGAAACCTGGCGACCCACGACGTCCATTCCAATTTATAATTTGAATGTAAGGGTATCATTCAAGTAATTCCACAAAGCTATTAAATTTTGTATATAACGAATATAATTAGCAGAAATTGTGTAGTGAAAATAATAGTGTAGAATTGGATAAATATGAAGGGCAAGTTATATGAAATAACAATAACATATCGTATAAAATAGTAAAATATTGAATGCTGGTATTCTGTTCATACTAATCTATTCAAAACCGGAAACTGAATAATTATGTAATTACTTAGCTGAATAGCCGAAAAAATCTATTGATTTCATATTTATGATGATGTTCAAGATGGTTGCATCTGCTAAAAGTTTGGATTTGTTGTTCTCAATACTAGAAAACTATGAATGAATATAAGAAAAAATCTTTGATAGGATTGAAATTGATTATCAATGGTTGTATATCCACAGAGTTACATGTCACCTCTATTAAAGGAATTGTTGCTAGTTTACTGAAATGATAAGTATGATTATATAATTATCAAGGATGATGAAACATTGGTCCAACTGGCAGGACGAGAACTGAAACATCCGTTAAGGTTGCACAGAGAATGCGCAAAATTCGCAAACGAAAAAAGCAGTTTTTTTCCACACCGTATGTCAGATATTCATAAAAATCAATCAACAGTACTGTAACAACATTCTACATACGCTGATTGATTTTTATGAATATCTGACATACGGTGTGGAAAAAAACTGCTTTTTTCGTTTGCGAATTTTGCGCATTCTCTGTGCAACCTTAAAGTAGCGAGCTTTATTATTCAGTTCGTTGATAGCACATCTCTGTGAACGAAACGCTATAATACACATAAACTATTCACGTTTCCTGTGTTCTCTTGTACACAAAATCTTGTGTTGAGAAAATAATAAAAAATTTGAGCCATGCGAGAGCCTATAGATTCATAGTTACTAGTGTTTACAATAATAGGTTAAAATTTTTTAAACTTATCTAGTTGTTCCCTGAATATTCAGCATATTTTACATAATGCCTGTTTGGAGCTCCATCTTTTATTCTTGCTAAGCACAACACAGTACAGTATGATAATGGTATTGGTGCTACTATTTTCAACACTCCAACACATGCAACTCATATATCACTCTTCTTTCTCTTACACACCCTTAAGGTTCAAGTTACCTTTTTTGAGCATGTATTAGTTTTGAACGCTGGGTAGTATGGGTAGGAAAAATTGTGTTCAGCTTTGCCACCGGATTATACATTTAAACCTTTTCAAAACTCTAAAAGAAGAATATCAGCCGATTTATCAGATCACAACGATTCAAATCATACAAAATAACTGCTGGAAAAACTATCGGTTTCGCTAAATGGTGCTTTTGAAAAAGTGGCTGTGATTTTTTGTCACACTACCACACCGTGCTGGGGCACGCAACACAACAGCGCAATGAAAAAACCACAGCCACATTTTCAAAAGCACCATTCAGCTAAGCCGATGGCTTTTCCGGCAGGTATTTTGCATGAATTGAATCGTGATGATCTAATAAATCGACTGATATTCTTCTTTTAGAGTTTTGAAAAAGTTTAAATGGATAATCTGGTGGCAAAGCTGAGCACAATTTTTCTTACGCACACTACCAAGCCTTGAGGTAACTTGAGCCTTAAAAGTTATAATTTACTCGATCACCACCACTACATATTCGTTTTCTTTTCCACTCCCTGTGTATGTAACTACACAGCAACGAATTCCTACGCTATATTTACAATATAATTTTGCCACGTAATCTTCATTTCTGTCATCCACGTTCCAAAAGCACATGCATGTATTTGCAAAAATTTAATGATATCACACTCAACTTTAGGCGCCACAATTTGTATGCGTTCGGATGGCGCAGCATCGACGCTTCAAGAGAAATCAATAGCATAACACGGCGATCTAAACAAAACCTTGCGCGACGGCTTTCCGAAGCAAATTGTCACCACGGTGGTGCACCGGTAGTCGACGGCCCATTTTACGGTTTTTTTGCTGAGAAAACCATTCACTTCGCTAATTTCCTTATTTACGCAGTCGAAACACGTATTTGATCAAATATGGCCGGAGTTTCACTACATTTGCCGGGAGGCGGAACCCGGTCTTTAACTTTGCCGGGAGGCGGCAACCGAGCTTTGTTTGAAAGCTTGTATACAATTGACTGCGTGGAACGCGCGGAGCAAAATCGACTAGTCGCTTTGAAGGTTACAAGCAAAACTGGTTCATACATATGCTCAAAATCGAAATAATACATACTGATACATATGCTCAAAATCGAAATAAATATATTGATCACCGTTGTGTTCGCAAGAAGGTTTCAAAATATTTTGTATTTAGATGTTTAATGTGATTTTATTCTTATTGGAACATTGCACATATTTAAAATCAATTATTTAATCTTAGCTTAGGGTATTTGTGGAGCTAATTTCTAAGCTGTTAACATTCTGATTAAATTTGTTAACCACGAGTGTAAGAAAATTCATAAAACAGTGCATTTTACGATCTATATCCAATTATCATTTGTTTGGATCTATCCCCTAAAAACAATAATTTTCTTCCGTTATTTACTTTCTTTGATGTGAAATACGATAGATATATAGGCAATAATTCGTGAAAATATGTTAATATCAAACGAATTAAATGGTCCCACTTATTCTCTTAGCGATAAGCAAAAAGAAAAGAATCAAAACAATTCTTATTGCAGTTCTGTTTCTAATTCACAAAAACAACTTTGATCTGAATTGATTGAATTGATTTCAATTTATCCAAACGTGCTCTACTGTAACCCTTTGATGTGCAATTGGAATCAAGCGTGTAGAGAGAAAGAAAGAATTCGTTATAACGAGGAAATCGAAAACGGTAAAAAAAACTTTACTCATTTTATGTATTCAAATTGCCCATTTTCGGAAGTTATTCGAGCTGTCAAAAATGGGTATTTTTTGTTTCTAATAATGAGTGCTTTTTATTAATTTCACAACTACTATATGAGGTAATGTCAATGGATATACTGATCTTAATAATGAGTGAAAAGTCATTAAGAATTATTTTAAGCAAGGTAACCTGCAAACTTAGGTTCGTAGCGGAACCTGCAAATTATCGGCCTGCATCTGAGTCCGTGGCGGAAACGGAACATTTCGGCAATGCTCATAAAAAACGGCTGTTTAGACTACTGAGGATGTTGCAAATATGCGCCAGTTCGGCATTTTTAGAGCAGCCAAAAGATCCAGCCATCAAATATATATCCAGTTGGCGGTTTTATTTTTTGAAGTAGTTAAGGAGACAATAATGTGAAATGAATGTTATTTTATGTTTTTTTTTAATTCAGAAATAATTTTAGTGACAGTATTTTTCATTATGTGGCGATTTTCATGAATGGATATTTTTTACGCATTTTGTTGTAACAGTTCTGCGAAGAATAATGGGTAAAACATACCCAGGTTGACGTACAAGATCTGTATTCATTTATGGATACAAGCTCTTCACCCAGTCAATGGGAAATTCCACTTTTATTGAAAATGCGTAATTTTCTACGCATTAATTGGTATTTTATTTTATTAGTGTAGTTAGACAGTGCTTGCCTTTCCTACCTGATAAACTGGATTATTTATTGCCATCTTTACAGCGAGCAAAGAGAGCCATATTTATCCAGAAGAAAGCCGAAGAGAAGATCGAAAATAACGAAATGTATGCAAGAGAAGCATGACAAATTTTTGCACATTTTTGTCTTCTTCCGGTAACATGATGCTGCCATTTGCATTGCTGTGTTCTGATCAGCAATACACGACAATGTTAAAAACCTGTACAGTAAAGTTAATTTAAAATTCACTGTTTATGCCATTTAATAGTCTGATGTATTTATTGGGGTGGGGCAAAATGATCGCTTTTTCAGCACAGCACTTTTTTGGATCCATTTGGGGTCCCAAACAACTGTGCAAAATTTGGGGTCGATTGGTTTTGACCCGGCGTAGCGCATTGCGTTTGAAATTTGTATGGAAATTAGTATGGGAAAACCTACTTTTTTGCATTTTCAATTTTACAGATTAAAATTCTTCCTGCAGTTTACCAAAAATTAAATAGAAGTATAGTCTAGGATATGCTGAACAACTTTGCCGAAGGGTGCATGGTATTATAATGTCTCTAAAACAAGTTATAGCTGTTCAAAGTTCGATAGTTCGAATTAATTGTCAAAAATTATTTTCTTTGCCAACACTGCCGGTGTCCCAATGATATTTCGTATAGCATACCAAGATAACATCAATATATATTTAAATTTAATGTCTGGATGAATTATTCAAAAGCCATAGCTCAATTTCATGGGCTGGTGGTTTCGCAATAGGGCGTAGTGAGGGGAAGGGAGGGGGAGGCTTCAACATATAGAAATTCCAGCTGAAATAACTAAAATATTGTCGAGTTTAAATGTTCAGATTAATTATTTTAAAACATTTGCACAATGTGCTATGCATAAAAGTAACAACAAAACGAAATATACTGTATCCCTCTGCATTGACTTATATCAATGGAAGTAAAGTTGCAGACTGAATTAACTGATGTCGAGTTGATATGTCAGAGGAATGCATTGATTATATTTCATTTTAAAACGCACTATGATTTGATAGGATGCTCTTTACGATGCTGTTGGATCACCTGAAGTTAACATTGCTGTTGAACCGGGGCTCTTGTGAATTGTGTAAATGTTTTAAAATAATTCATCTGAACATTCCAATTCGAAAATATTTTAGTTATTTCAGTTCAAATTTCCATATATAAAAGCCTCCCCCCCTCACCCCTCACTACGCCCTATTGCGAAACTACCTACGCCCATGAAATTCAGCTATGGCTTTTGAATTAATCATCCGAACATACCAATGTGGTAAATCTAAAATATGTCATGTTATTTTGGTATGCTATATGAAATATCATTGGGACACCGGCAGTGTTGGCAAAGAAAATAATTTTTGACAATTAATTCGAACTTTGAACAGTTATAACTTGTTTTAGAGACATTATAACACCATGCATCCTTCGGCAAAGTTGTTCAGCATATCCTGGACTACACTTCTATCTAATTGCTGGCATACCGTAGGAAGAATTTTAATTTGTAAAATTTAAAATGCAAAAAAGTAGATATACTGTGAAAATTTCAAAGCGATCAAAAAAAAAAAAAAAGGTACACATAGGATATACATAAGAGACGTTACGGCAAAATTGCAAATTTGTATATTTTTGAATTGTTTTCGTTCTCCATGTTTTGAGATATCATGTTTTAGATCCTGAAGCACATTTTTGACTAATAAATAGAAAATCGATTGTTTTAAAATTCTACAGTGGTGTAACCGCTTAAACAATTTATTATTTAAGATCCATAATGGACTAAAACGTTATTTTGCTAATAATGGTGCATACTATCGAGAACGTTATATAGTTGTATTGTTAGGCACTAGCCACTCCAAGGACTTAGAGAGCTTCTCTAACATTACACTTAGTAGTCAGACAATTCAGCCAAATCTGTTTCAAATTAAATCAAATGCTTATAGAAAAAGAGTGGAAGCTTACATCTTTTGAAAAGTTTCTATCAGTTGCTGTTCTGCAACACATCAAAAATGCCACAAAAATTACTTATATGCTTCATACTTCCTATAGTCTGCGATCTGTCTGATAATGAATTGACAATTTTAAATTTACAAATTGAACCTGATACTGGATGCAGACAGTAAATCTTCAGGAGGCACCTCGACGAAATGCGGTGTAAATAATATCTCAAAATTTCTTGGACCAATCGTTCTGAATTTTGCACAGTTCTTCTTCTTCACATCATTGCCAAGGCAACTACAAGAGCTTTTTGCAAAGTGCCTAATATTATTATTTTACAATAACATGTTATTCGTTGTTTTTGCAATAATCGGACTTTGGTTTCAAAGTGCTACGAAAAAATAAAAAAATCGACCATAAAATAAAAGCTCCCTTAACTACTTGTGAAATGTTGTGAAACTGTGCAAATGTCTTAACGTTTGGTCCAGTAGATTTTGAGTTATGGTGTATTTTTTTTTCCATACGTTTATTAGACACGGCATTTGCAAAAGCTTTTTACGCCAGTTTCTTTTTTTACATAGCACGTTACAAAAATCCTTAAGACTAATTTTAACTATACTAGTACTTTGTCTAAAACTAACACTGAAATTACTTTATTGTTTGCTTTTTTCCTTACATTGTTGTATTTCATAATGATCTAGTATTTTCGGGTGTATTTATTTACTTTTTTTCTGTTATTGTCTAAATTTAAAAACTAAATATTCTAGGACACTTTAATTGGTGAATGATTAGCCTTGGATGAGAGTATGAGGAGATGAATTTAATTAAATTTTGACAGATGCTGTTTTTAGAAAATGATAGATAAGTTCCATGTATAGAGGATCGCGATACGCCAGGATGTCTCTAACAGGAACATGGATTGGTCTTCCTCGGACTTGTAAAGAATTTACTAATTGTGATCTGGCTTCACGATATTCAGTGCAGGACCAAACAACATGCTCAATGTCATGGTAACCTTCTCCACAAGCACAATGATTACCCTCAGCGAGCCCAATACGACGGAGATGCGCATCTAAAGTATAATGATTGGACATGAGCCTAGACATCACACGGATGAAGTCCCGACTTACATCCAATCCTTTGAACCATGCCTTCGTTGATACTTTAGGGATAATTGAGTGTAGCCATCGTCCCATATCTCCATTGTCCCAAGATGTTTGCCAACTAGCAAGTGTCCTCTGTCGAGAAGCGCTATAAAATTCATTGTAAGCGATGGGTCTTTCATATATTTCACCATCTAGTGCACCAATCTTGGCTAAATTATCAGCTTTCTCATTGCCCGCAATAGAGCAATGGGCGGGGAGCCACACTAGGGTAAATTTATAACATTTTCTTGTCAGGTTACTCAGAGATTCTCGTATCTTCCCCAAAAAGAATGGATCGTGATTATCAATCCTCTTTGAGCGTAGAGCTGCAATTGTGCTGAGACTATCAGTGAGGATAAAGTAATGGTTCGGGGGTAAAGTATTAATTATTTGAAAACTATAGTGAACTGCTGCTAGTTCCGCTATATAAACAGAGGCGGGTTCTGCAAGTTTGAGAGAAATTGAAAAATTATTGTTGAAAATACCGAAACCAGTGGCCTCACTGATTCGTGACCCATCAGTGTAAAACATTTTAAGGCAGTCTATGTGTTGATATTTACTTGAGAATATTTTAGGGATCTCCCGCGAGCGTAGATGATCCGGAATTCCACGAATCTCTGCTTGCATGGACGTGTCAAAGAATAAAGTGGATTCAGGAATATCTAGTATATTGACGTATGTCGGAACATACCTAGCAGGCGTTATTTCTTGTGACATGTGATTGAAATACACTGTCATGAATCTGGTTTGGGGTTGAAGCTCGACAAGTCTTTCAAAATTTTCAATAACCAGTGGGTTCATAACCTCACATCGAATAAGTAAACGAGAGGAGAGATCCCAGAATCGGTCTTTTAAAGGAAGAACTCCCGCTAGTACTTCAAGACTCATCGTATGGGTCGACTACATGCAACCTAAGGCGATTCGTAAACAACGATACTGTATCCGTTCCAGTTTAATAATGTGAGTGTTCGCAGCTGAACGGAAACAGATGCACCCATATTCCATTACTGAAAGTATTGTTGTTTGATACAATCTTATCATGTCACTTGGATGAGAACCCCACCATGATCCAGTTATTGTTCGCAGAAAATTTATCCTTCCTTCCTTATCAGATACCTAATGTGGCCTCCCCATGTACCTTTAGAATCGAACCAAATTCCGAGATATTTAAAGGTCATGACTTGGGCAATCGTTCTACCAACCAACTGAAGCTGAAGCTGAGCTGGATCACGCTTCCTTGAGAAAACGACCAACTCTGTTTTCTCCGTAGAGAAATCGATGCCCAGCTTTAAAGCCCAAATTGATAAATTATCCAAGCTATCTTGCAATGGTTGTTGTAAATTTATAGCTTTTGGTCCTGTAACAGAAACCACGCCATCATCTGCAAGTTGTCTTAAAGTGCATGGGCTGACAATACAATTATCAATGTCATTCACGTAAAAATTATAGAGAAGGGGGCTTAGACAAGAGCCTTGTGGGAGGCCCATGTAACTTATTCTGAGTGTCGCCAAATCGCCATATGAAAATTGCATGTGCTTTTCTGACAATAAATTGTATAAATAATTATTTAATATCGGTGAAAGACCACATTGATGTAGCTTCTCCGAGAGAACATCAATGGAGACTGAGTCGAATGCTCCTTTTATGTCTAAGAACACAGACGCCATTTGTTCTTTTTTTGCGTAAGCGAGTTGGATTTCTGACGAAAGTAGCGCCAGACAATCATTCGTTCCCTTTCCCCTCCGAAAACCAAACTGGGTATCTGATAGCAAGCCGTTCGCCTCAACCCAATTGTCGAGACGTCGTAGGATAATTTTTTCCAACAATTTCCTGATGCAGGATAGCATTGCAATCGGTCGATACGAGTTATGATCGGAGGCTGGTTTTCCCGGTTTTGGAATAGCGATAACTCTCACTTGTCTCCAGTCGTGCGGGACAATGTTCTGCTCAAGAAGCTTATTGAATAAATTCAACAAGCGTCTTTTTGCTAGGTCAGGCAGATTCTTCACCAAGTTGAATTTAATTCTGTCTAGTCCCGGAGCATTATTGTTGCATGAGAGGAGTGCAATTGAGAATTCCATCATTGTCAAAGGCGAATCTATGAAATCGTTACTTGTGGGAGCATCGCGAGTGATTTTCTGCGCAGGAGCAGAATCGGGACAAATTTTCTTGGCAAAATTAAATATCCAACGATTCGAAAAATCTTCGCTTTCATTAGTCACGTTTCGATTCCTCATTCTTCTGGCTGTGTTCCAAAGAGTACTCATTGATGTTTCTCTTGACAAGCCATTAACGAAGTGTCTCCAATAACTAGATTTTTTGGCACGACGTATACTGTCAAATTTGTTTTGCAAAATGAAATAATTTTCAAAGTTCTCACGTATACCCCCTTTCTGTTTCATAATTTCTTTGTAGGCAACTTGTTTAGCTTCATATGCATCAGAGCACTCTTTGTCCCACCAAGGATTAGGGGGTCGTCTATTTATTGTCATTCCAGGATTGCATTTCGTTTGGGCTTGTTCTGCTGCTTCAATAATTAAACCCGCTAAGAATTCATATTCTTCGGTAGGGGGTAGCTCTTCTGTCGAAGCAAGAGAAGTGGAAATTAATGTTTCGTATGTTTTCCAATCAATATTTCGTGTTAAGTCATAAGGAACATTGATTGAATTCGTAAGGCCTAATTCACTGTTAATTGAAACAACGATTGGCAAATGATCGCTACCGTGAGGATCAGGTACAACCTTCCACGTGCAATCTAACCGAAGTGATGTCGAGCACAGAGATAGATCTAATGCACTTGGACGTGCAGGAGGTCTGGGCATGCGTGTTGTTTCGCCAGTATTTAAAACTGTCATATTAAATTCGTCACAAACATTGTATATCAAAGAAGATCGATTATCATTGTAGAGGGAACCCCACAATACTCCGTGCGAGTTGAAGTCTCCCAGTATCAGACGCGGAGCAGCCATGGATTCCACTACCTCAAAAATTTGACGTTGTCCAATTTGAACTTTGGGAGGTATATATATAGAAGCGATAGACATGTCTTTGCCTTTAATGTTCGTTTGGACAGCTACAGCCTCAATGCCCGCAAACAAGGGGATGTTAATTCTATAGAAAGAATAGCACTTTTTAATTCCTAGAAGCACTCCTCCATACGGGGTGTCTCGGTCTAGGCGAATAATGTTGAAATCATTTAAGTTGAAATTAATGTTTGAGGTAAGCCATGTTTCACATAGAGCAAAAGCATCGCATTTTAAATTATGCAGTAAAATTTTTAAGGAATCAATTTTAGGTATGATACTTCTGCAATTCCACTGTAAAACAGTGATGGAATCTTTCATGGGAGGAGGTGAATTACCCATTGAAAGATACAATCGCTGCAAGGATGGGCCATTGAGCAATTAGCTGCTCTAAAAATGTTCTAATTGTTGGGAGGAAAGCTGAAAGTATACTCTTTAGTGGTTCAGAAATATTGAATGCTTTAAAAATCCAATCAACAATTTCAGAAAATTTCAATAATCCTACCCCTGGCTGAGGCTCGGAGGAAGTCGAAATTTTATTATTACCAGTAATGGTGTTCTGTTTGGATTGTACGTTCCCAAAACCGGGCGGAATTGATTTCGGTTTTGAATCGGAATTTTTCGGTTTTGGGCGCAGTTTATCTATTGGTGGAGAAATTTTAAGGCCCTTTCTTGGCAGCTTGGGAAAAGAAGACTGTTTTCTTTTTCTGGAATTTCCGGGTAAAACAAATTATGTACCTTCGCACGCTCCGTCAGAGTCAGACTGTTCCGAAAATAGAGATGCGTAAGTGTTTTCTAAGAAGATGGGTTTAGGGGTAGCATTTTTCAACATTTCTGCATAGGAGCGCTTAGACCTCTCCTTCAAGGATCGTTTAATTTTATCCTCACGCAATTTATAAATGGGGCATGCAGGGAGCTCATGTGAGTTTTCTCCGCACATTAAACATTTTTCTGAATTTTCATTGCATGTATCCTCTTGATGAGAACCCCCACATTTGCCACACCGTGCCTTATTGGAACAGTAAGTGGCTGTGTGGCCAAGCTGTTTGCAATTAAGGCAATTCATTACACGAGGGATAAAAAGGCGAACAGGGAGACGAATCTTATCGATAATGACATAGTTGGGCAGCGCAGACCCAGCGAAAGTCACTCGAAATGAGTCAGACAGTCGATAAACTTTTTTATCTCCTTCGTGTGATACTGAATGCAATTGCTTGCATTCAAGTATTTTTACGTCTTTAAGTATGGTGTCTTTGAAACGACCAACCCCATGCTTAACTAAGTCATCAACAGTCAAACTCGATTCTGTGATGACCCCATCAATTTCAATTTCTTTTGAAGGAATATACGCTCTATATTCACGCGTAAAAAGCAATTGCATTGGCTTGTTTGAGACTACCAACGACAATGCGTATTTTATCTTTATTAACTTTGACGATCTCTTTTACATCCGAGAATCGCGAGGTCAAATCTTTAGAAATTTGGATGATATTTAGCGCCTTTGCTTTACGCCTAATAAATACAATCCATGGTCCCGTTGACGACTCTGGGTAAATTTTAATTCTAGTCGGATTTACATTTTCAGCATAAGGCTTAGGGGGAGGGTCTGTTACTCGTTCTCCTATCTCTTCATCCATTTTACCTAGTAAGAAAAACTATCACAAAAAGGAATGAAAAATATACCTGTTATCTACTATCTATTAGGTGACGAAGACACCGGTAGAACACACCTCATGTGTTACGTTGTAAACTCGGTGCCCGTTGTTTGACAATGTGACACTTGCTGTCCTTCTTCGTCGCGTTGCTTCTTCAGTAGAGAAATAGTCCTACCTGCAACACTTCAAAATTCTCTCCGATTAAGCTGCTCGTCGGTATCACCACCACAAGCGCGCTCTCTCCGTTTCCACCACCTCGGTAGACAAATGTGGCTACCTGTGGCTTGCTGCGAAAATCCCACTGTCGATGCGGTACTTTTCGGTGCCACTATTCGTCGTACCACTTCTGCGGTAGACAAATAGAGCAAATGGGTCTACCTGTGACGCTTCCCTCTCGTCGATTAGAATTGCCCGACGACACCAATACACTATATTTTTTTCTGTGTGTACAGGCACGATCACTGTCGATTTCTGCCACCGCGGTAGGCAAATTCGTCTACCCGCGGTTTGCTGTCAAAACACCACTTGTCGAGGATGCCGTTGACCATGCCTCCGACGTATCAACTGTCGACTCACACTTAACAAACTCGTCTCTCTCTCTCCCACAATAACGCATACAGCGTCTCGCACTCCGTCACTCTCTCGAGAACAAAACCTTCCACCTGGAGGCACAACCGTCTCGGTCGGTTGCAAAAACTGTTATGAGTTATGGTGTATAACGCAAAATAAGTTTTAGATGTGGCGCCTGACAATCTTTGTATCGCAAAAAATCAAGCATCCAATTTTTTGCCGATAATACCTTACACAACCCCCTTAAGTTCCGACACAATTTTGGCGATTTTTCCGTATTAAACTTTTTGCGCCATTTTGCCAAGTCATCTGTCTAGTCTCAGCTTTCACAGCTCTTTCATACCCTGTGCATATCAGTTCTATCATTAAACGAAAATGTGTACATCGGAAATGAAAATCGTTCAAGATATACTAGAAAATTATAAATTGCGAAACAATACAAGCAAGCTCCGATAACATTTAAATAACGATCAAAATGAGAATGTTTGTAGCAACTTGTTTGCCGTCACATTTAAAAGTGTTACTTAGGCTATATGGCATGGCTTCATTTACAATTTTTTATTCAATCTTAGTTTTGAACTCTTTCATAAGCAGTAAAAATATAAATAAACTTCCACTTGCTTATTGTGTTCTTTGTGGGAAGATATCAATGTACTGGATACTAAGGTGTGGCAATGTTGTGTTGCTCTTTCGCTCAATTTCTGTAACGTTATTACGTAATAAAGTTCAACTCCATATATTTTCCATATATCTGCTGTCCACGTGCTTTACAGAGATCGAGCGAGAGAGCAATAGCATTGCCACACCTTAGTAGCAAATTAAACTTCACTCATTTTGATAGCCATAGGTAAACTAACAAACGAAAACAAGTTTCATCTCTGAATCCAATTATAAAATTTCGTTCGACAGTTTGTTTCAACATGATTCGACTTCTGCTAACCTGCAATATAACTATTCGATGTGGCGTTTTGAAATGAGCGTGTAGCACCTTCTAGATATAGGACGATAAAGAATATTAAAAAAATGCATTTAAAATTCGATTACACCTGTTTTTCGTACGGAATAAAACTTGCTTACTTGCCCTTATATGGTTTGTGTGCACCATGGGCCATAATATTGCACATGAAGGTCAAAAAGTTGATTCAAATTATTGAGATGTATGCAAGAGGAACATGGCGGCCTTTCGCACTGTTTTCGTTTGGCTTCAGGATGCAGCCATTTCTGCAATGACAGGTACTAACGTCTTAGGCCGGACTAAACTCAGGCCTAAAATCAAAGATAGTACCGTGTGGCGGTACCAACTAGATTCAAGCTTACTGCTATAAAGAGCGCTATCGTCTCAGAGATGTCGTGTACAATGCCGCGCGTCAGTGCTCGTTTTTACCTCTCGCAGAAAAAGTGTACAAAATGCGCTTTGAATCCAGTTAGACTGGTTGGTTGGTTGCACGATTACAGGGCTGATAATTTGCTGATGGGCTGATAATTTGGTGACTTTTTCATCATATTTGGCCTCACTTATAACTTAGAAATAGGCTGCTCAAAATATATTCTGTTATCTTATGTGGACTACTGGGCTTAAGTAGGGGACGGTGGGGAGTTGTGAACATAGTTTTGTTTTCGGAGCATAACTGCCATAAATATTGGTCGATTTTCAATGTTAGACCTGCTATTTGTTAAGGATACCTTAATACATCCGCAGGCTGAAGCAATTCAGAAAAAAAAATCATTGTGTTGTTTGAGATATGACAGAATGCGTGGAATCGGCATTTCTTGTTTGGTGGGGAGTTGTGAACCATCGCAAAAAGTAGAAGAGACGGAATATTTTTGTGCTTTATTAGGGCTATAGAAGATAAATTTTAAGATATTTTTAAACTTAAGATGACATGAAAAAGTCATCTGATTCACAATGAGTCGGTGACAACATGATTCGCGCCAGTGGTACGGGGAAATTAAAATTGTGGCAGAATCCTGTTCTTCGCACAAAATTGAACATTTTTATATCATAATATGTATGCTTCATCCCTGATTTTCGAATTATGATAGTGTTCTACTTATGAAAATACTATTAACCACTGAAATGTACGATTTGCAACTCCCCACTAAGGGTGGTTTACAACTCTCTACTTTACATATCTTTGAAAAAAGCGTATTTCAATCGACACACTAAAGGTTCTTCCAATTTTTTTGTCTATGAAATCCAATTACCCAAGAAATGTTTTGCAATAATTTACTTTGAAATCAGTTACACAACGGGACCCCACATACTATAAATACAATTCAGTAAAACTTGTTGTTTGATATATTTAATCGCTAGTTACCCAAACATAAAGAACATGAGTTAAATGCAACATTTGCTAATGAGAAAGTGACATCATGACAATAGAAACATTTATCATTAGTTACCACATTTTTATCATCTATAGCTTAGCGGGAATTGACGGTGTTCACAACTCTCCATGGTTCACAACTCCCCACCGTCCCCTACTATATTGTGCTATAATATTGCCAGCCTGGGATAAATACCTAAGCGTGCATGCCAACTGCGCTACCTGCCCAGTCGGGGTACATCACCAGATATTTGAATTTTGCTGTAGGCGGATCTTCCAGCATGGATGGATCGTCTCCTGCGAGAGCTGCAACATTGCTATCGGCGCTTGTCGATCGCTCTCATAGTAGAGACTGAGCCGGCTGGGTATTTTGTGCGGTTCATCGCGCATGTTGCTCGCTATCGCCGGAGAAATATAGTGTATGTTGTTGTCGGTGCTCGTTGGTCCCCTTAAGACGTGCCATGTGCTGCGAACCCATTTCAAATGATATCGGTTATACGAGTACGGGACTGATATTTTAGTAGTAGGCAAAGGATACTACGCCCATTTTAAGGCCCGATGGTCAATTTTTCGTCGTATCTGGTACCACACAAAACTTTCAAACTGAACAATACAAATCAATACTTTGGAATTGTAGTCCATGTGCGGTCATAGAAATAAGGATTACCATTGCACAGTGGTCCAGAATGTAAATTTAGCAGGAATTTTGAGATTTTACTAAAACTAAACAACTTAGCTTTAATAAGTCTTTGGAGAAGTTTTCGTAGTTCTCTTTGTTAGGGTGGTTCTAATTCTACCAAGATCAAAAAAATAAATTTTTTTACCATTCTAGCTAGAGCCAAATAACTTTCAGCGAAGTTGTAGAACGATAAATTTTGGAAAAGTTTGCTGAAGACATGTGAGTTCTTTTATTTTAAAATTGAAGGTTAGGGTGTTTCTTAGTGTTTCTCAGAAAAATGTAATATTCAAATATTTTTTGCGGTATTGATTTAAAAGTGAAGTAGTCTTCAGACAACTTTAAAATTGTTTAAAGGCGAGTAACTTGTTTCATGGCACCACATATCTAACTATTTTTGCTGAAGAGTTATGAACACTTTTTCGCCAACAATAACAATATCACTAATTGGGGCAAACAAACAATAATTCTTTTTCAAGTATAACTAAGGTCATTACTAGAGTTATAATTGAGCAAAAAATAACGAATACGTTATTTTCTAAAAGCAACAAATAACGAATACGTTATTTTCTAAAAGTTCATAAAATTTGAATAATAGAAGTTAGCGTTTTGATGTGGGTGGTTCTAATTTTTATAAACCATAAAATTATTTTTTTAATGGTTCGAGATAGAGCTTCGTAGAAAATAAAATTTTAAAAACTTTTTCGAAGACACAGGAACTCTATGTCGTGTACTTTTTACAATAAATTTACCGAACAAATAAGGTGTTTCTTAAAAACTGTTTTCTTTATATAACTTTTGTAGTTTTAATTTTTCGTTGAGATCACGTTAGAACTACTTTCAGTTATTTTGAAGGAGAGCATTTTGTCTCAATGTACCGATCGTCTAGCATCTCTTGTTAGATTTAATTTTAGCAAAAATGCTAAATTTACATTCTGGTGCATTCCAAAGCACTAAGTAACTCAACAGTGACATTATTTCTAGGACCCCAAAGTAGGCCAATAAAAGTGTGCTTCTTCGAAAATTGTACTGCGACGGAATCCGTTATACTATGAAGTGCTGTTGCGTTTTTGTCGTGACTAACGACATATCTTTCAATATATGATCCCTTTTCAAAATTTCGGGAAGAAAAGTCGTGTGAGGTATGGTATGGAACGCTCATATCTTTTCATATCATACTGCATGGAATTAATCAATTTTCGAAATTTGTCGAAAATAAGTTCAACAATGTTGTATAAAATTTTGAGGTATGTTTGACAGGCATTAAGGCGAAAGGTTACAGGATCGGCTGCGGCGCTTTCTCGAATTTTTAAAACTTTTACGTAAAAGATATCAACAATCCCTCTCGTGTAAAGTTGCGCAAGGAATTAAGCTATTTTTTGGTATAACTAAAATTTTAAAATTTTGATGATTACTCACGGCTAGCATTTTCTAGTTCGAACCAAAATATCTCAGATATTTTATTCAAAAGTACTCCATATTATTGCATAGGATTGTAGCTTTCTTTGCGTAGAATTTTTCTTTCGCTTACATTACATAGCTACGATGCTTCGTTCTTGAGTTATTCATATTTTAGTAAAGGTGATGAAATACCCATATTTGCAGCCGCATTTTTACCAAATGCCGTATGTCCATTCTAACTTCAGTGAAAATAAATACAAAGCGAACGCGCATGCATGATGTCGGTTTTGTGCCAGTCCGGACTAAGCGATATTACATTGATACAGAGAAAAACGTGTACAAAGATTGAATCTTTGCATTCTTTACGGTATTATTCGCAATGGATTCATTTCATAATTCATGCTAATGATAATATTTTTCAAATCTGGTGCAAATGAAAGGTAGCTGAAGAAGAAATTCTTGATTCAATCCTATCATCATCTCATCTTTTGAGATTTTGCTGCTTAGTCCTGTCTGACTTTACACCGATTATATAGCAGAATGGTGAAACAGGTAAAAAAACACAAAGGACGGTTAGCCGCATGCTACCGCATGGTTGTTTATGGAGAGCCACGTGTTTCCCCTGTGATGATTTCTATAGTCTGATTGTTGATTTGAATATTTCATTCTTTCCGATGTGTTATTATAGTTACTAAACTGCTTGGGCGTTCAATAATAAGGAATGCCGTTGAGGTGGAGCTTCCATACTGCATTGTCAGTAGCTTTTCGCAAGTTCTTGAGAGGTGAAAATTTGGTTACCCACCCACTAATGAAGAATAAATAGAGGATAAACTGCTTGCCGGGGAAATAAACGCACAATTCAAATGTTTATATTTATCAGGCTTATGATGTCAACTTGTGAGAATTATAGGTACATAAACTTAGTGATTCTCCATTATGTGTTCATCCAAGACTGCCTCCTGCTGAAATATGCTTTCTAAAATGTGATTCTGTAAATGTTTGGGAGAAGAATTCTACACTCTATGTTTGAATGAAGAATTTTTCTCCCAAACATTTACACAAAATGACATTTTAGAAAGCATTTTTCAGCATTGTATGCATATGTAGCATTAGTCGTTTGTTCGATCTAGTAAAAGCTTTTGCCAAATCGAGAGAGATTTTGAAAATGGTTGTAGTTTTTAAACATCCGTGTTTGTTTTTGCAGATATATGTTTCCCTACAGCTTATTTATCTTGTTGGGTGATGAATTCGTTATTGTTGCTGGCTTGAACATTTCGAATAGAAATTCGTTCAGTATACTCTTCGTATAAAGTATGGATTGTTGCAAGTACCGGTCAATCACATTGCTGAAAACCGCCTACAAAGTGTTCACCGCCGCCCATAGAGAAAAATGGGAAATACAGAGCAGGTTTTACTGGGGAATGCATCACAACAAACGAAATATTCTCGATTCGACTAGTCTTTTAAAAATGTTGTAATTACAACGTGCCACCTGTTTATAGATTTCAAAGCCGCATATGATACAATTGATTGTATGTCGCTTCCCAGAATTCCATTTCCCGGAAAACCATTTTCCGGAATGCCATTTCCCAGAAAACCATTCCCCGGAATGTCCCATTTCCCGGAATATCGTTTCCCGGAATGTACCATTTCCCGGAATACTATTTTCCGGAATGTACCAATTCCCGGAATACCATTTCCCGGAACGTACTTTTTCTCGGCAATTTGTTATACTATTGAAATCTGAAGTACTTTGAGAACATTTGCATTTAGAACTATGTTGCTACTCAAATATTTGTTTGGTTCCCTTGTCTTTGCTCGCTGATCATGTTAGGGAATTTAAAAAAAACTAATTCTCATGTATATGTAATTTTATTTGAAATCATTATCAATCAATCGAAGGTCCAGAAAATAGCTTATGCTAAAAGAAGGCGATATCAAAGTCGTAATTTAGTTTAAAATTAATAGCATTTCAAAAATATATTACGAAAATTTTAAAGAAGGCATATGTATTCATTGTATTGAAATCAATAAAATTCTAAAATTATTTCCATTGATTTACTATTGTTCCAAAGAAGGCTAATTCACATAGAAATTTTTAATACGAAGTGAAATTTAAAATAACTGGAGGCGTTTTCAATGCACAAATATTAGTGCGAATAAAAATCAATAAAAGTCCAAGCGTATTTTCAGAGAAACTTCATATAGATAAAAATAACATTCTACATAAAAATCCAAAGAAGATTGCATATTTTTAAGAAGGCAGCATCTCAGACAGACACATTCACAATCTATAAAATTTCAAAGGTTCCAAAAATATTTATAACTGAATTTTAGGAAATATTTATATTTTTTCGTTACCTTTTACCTAATCTTCATAAAAATCAATCAACGTATTCAGGGCATTTTTAGAGTACTAATGATTGGTTATCATAAAAATGTTGCCAACGTTGTGGAAAACACTGCCTTTTCAATTTCAAAGATGGCTGCAATTCAAGACGTTCTAAATTGATCGTTACGAATTTAAACCATTATAAAGTACGGTATAAGCATATTTTTCTTTGCGTAATAAGGAGATGAATCAAGATCCCAAAATGGGATCCATAATACGACTTATGCAGCACCAAAAAATATTAATTTTAAGTAATTTGTTCAGCATTTTCCCGCCAGCACGTTTTTTTTAATCCGAGCCCGAAATCTATCTCCTGTAATGTCTGACCTAGTGTCAAAAACTAAAGTTTTTTTTCGATTCCTTAGAACGATAGAAAGTGACTTACGTAGGATTTTTTTCGCTATTTTAATTTTACGCGAAACGCTGAAAATATCATTAAAATCAACAATCAACTTCATTGCATTCGTTTCTCTTAGTCTTAAATTTACCGAAAATAGCCAAGAAAATCGATTCAGACATAATTTATCAACTAAAATCCTTCGTACGTTGCTGGAGAAATTAATTTAGAATATTCTGTGAATATTTCAAAGCTCGTGGTTTGACGTGGATTTAAAAAAACGCGTTTGAAGTTTTTAGTCCGCTTGGAGTTTACCTAAAAACGATAGGACAGAATTGATAATATATACAATTAGGTATTCTGTAAAATCTCCTAGAACACAATTAGCTGCATAGCAGTTCTTCTAAAAATAAGTTTGGTCGGTGAGATACGAGTTTTTTTTTATTTTCCGGGAAATGGTATTCCGCGAAATGGTTTTTCCGGGAAATGATACATTCCGGGAAATAGTTTTCCGGGAAAGCGAAATTTCCAACTCGTTACATCTTAGCAGTTTAGAAAATATTTCAAACTACTATTTTGGGCTATCTAGACTACTGTATTACTACTACTGCATTTAGATGCGACCAAAGTTGAATTTTCTGCGACTAAAAAGTCGGTGCAAGTACTACAAAACACTGAAAATTACAATTATGTGGAAGAATTTGAATCTATCGTGAATAATCATGAATGATATAACCTTAAATTATTTGTATGTGAGCGAAACATTTCTAGAAGACCGTTGATAGTTTCCCATGTAAGGAACAAAAAAAATCTTCACAATACAATACAGAAAATTTATCTTCACTGGATTTATTATGAAATTAGTATGTATATGAGTGAGACATTTCTAGACTATTGCTGATAGTTTTAACTCAATGAGCTCCATATATAGTTCAGAAAATTTTCTTATTTTCAATTCAGATTTGTTATTTGTCCGAATCTCATATACCAATCGACTGTGTGTGTTTTTTTGTTTTTGTTTTTAGAGGATAGCAAAAAACTTCCAAAAAAGCCATGAGACTGCAATAAAAAAAAATATACAAAACTCTAACGTCTCAGGGAACTGGTTTGTCTAGCAACCCGAATCTCCAAAAACCACTACTCTTGCCCAAAACCTGAGTCCTCCCCGGCACTACCTTACGTAATTACTTCGGGGAGGGGGTTTTTATGAGCATAACACCCACTCTAATTCCACTACTTAGCAGTTAGTTCCTTCAGTAGGGTTACAGCACTACTCCTCGACGGTGATGTGTTCTTCACCATCAACACAGACTGGCAATTTCTGCATGGTAGTCAGAAAGTTAGCAGTGGGTCGAAACTTTATGCTCTTCCCCTACGAAGACAATCTGGGCGGCAAACTTCAGAGTGTCTAATTTACCTAACCCTTCCCTTGAGCCACTCTGCACCGAAACTTTCTTCTCGTACCATTCAGCGCCACTTACTCGTTCAGCTCCGAACTTGTTCGCAAACTACTCGGTCCAGTTGGATCTGGCCTACTCCGAAGGAGAATTCCTAGGCGAGATTCTCCCGATACCGAGCGGTAGATTTCTCCCGATGATGATGTTCGTTTCCGTGAGCCAATTAGCTCCCCGCTTTGTTCCGATCTACTCGATGTAGCCCCGGCGATGGACCTAGCCTACTCTACAGACCAGCCAGTAGGTGCTAAAGTCCATCCAGCGATTCCGGGTGGAGCGCAGCTTCCGGTTCACTGGCGCCCCAATGATCCATTGCTAGCTATTCGACGCGGTCTGATCCCCGGCTGTGCATCTGCCCTACTCACGAGCTATCCGGTAGGGTGTTAAGGTCGGTCCGGCGATTCCGGTTAAGTCTGACGTCCGTATCACTGGCGCCCAGATGACTAGAACCCGGTTCTACGTTGCGTACTACTCAACTGGTCCCCGGCGGGGGACCTAATCTACACCAACGGAGAGTTCCCCGGCGGAATATCTCTCGAATCCCAATTTGTGGTTTCACGGCGACTTTCTAGTCAAGGTCGCTACTTTGTTGGTCCATTCGTCACTTCCTCTGCATCTCGGAGAGTATACTCGTAACCACTCTGCGGACAGCGTCCCAGGTATGCTCGTCGTGGCTCATCTCTTCGACGATACTGTCAACTATCACACCCTACGAAAACTTCTTCGAACCTAGACCACGTGTTCCGGTGTCTCTGCACGTTTACACACTCCGGGCAAAGGAGTGACGAAGCATGTCCAAACCGGTGCAAGTACTTCCAGAAGCATACGTGCCCGTACAAAATCTGCATCAAATGTAAGTTCACATCTCCATGCTTCCTATGCACCCAAGCTGTCACATTTGGGATTAGTCCTCAGCCATAGTGATCATGCCGGCGTTACTACCTCCGACGATATTGTTCTGTAACCACTCGCGACTCGTACGGGCATCAGCCAGAATGTCCTGTTCAGCTTTTCACGGCTCCGTTTGGTTTGCGCAGCACCCCAGGGAACCCCATATCGAAGTATCGATGACGAAACGGTAGATAGCAGACGTCCTGTGCTGCTTTCGGACAGCCGAAGTTTGGCATGATTCTCGCTATTGCTTTTGTTGCTCTCGCCGAATTTTCGCAAGCGTAGTCGACGTGGTTGTTGAAACTCAACCAGTCGACGGTTATCACACCAAATTGCCACAGTGCACAGTGGTCCCAAAAAGCAAAAAAGGGGCTTTTAGATTGCATCAAAACTGTTGACTATAGTAATGAGAAAGTTTCTTGGCATGGAGCTCCCCTTCTTTATGTCTTATCGAATTGATGATTATTCCCCCTAGTAGTGAGTTACGAAATTTATTTTCTTCAATAATTCAGATAAACACTTACTTCAGCAAACTAGTGGAGACACTCATTGCAAACATTTTACCTGAAGACTTCAACTCTCTAGCTTTGATGCTTTTTGAGATATAGGGCATTATTTGTGAAAGGCCCCTTAAAAGCAGTTTTTAAATCATAAGTTTTCTTCTAGATTTTTTCCACTATGTAAATGTTCTAGAACATTGTTCAGACTGTTAAACTGCATTACTTTGCCAAAGACGGAAACTTGATATCGCTAGTATGTGAGGAGATATTCACGTTTCTTGATTGAAAACAGCTCTTTTTCCAATGCGGATAACTTTTAAGCGGGCAACAACGAGCAAACCACTCGATAAACAAATTAAAATTGTAAGAAAAGCACAGCCAATGTTGGAAAAACCAGATCTCCCCCAGGTGGCCCTCTATGGAAATACTCGAGTTTAAGTTTGTTTCATTCCGTCATCAATTACATTACTATATATTACTATTATTTCTGAAATGAAGGGTTAAAGTCGCACTAATTAGCCTTTCTTACTTTTGTTGGCACGTCTTAAATAAATCGAAAGTAACAGTTATTTAACAACTTAATACATACGTCTGACATTAGAAACTGACAATTCCGTTGCGCCTACTTCATAACAATGGCGCAAGTGCAATAAAATGGAAAATAGGGGAACATGCATTTGATGACAGAATGAGACAAACTTCAACTCGAGTCTTCAGGTAAAATGTTTGCAATGAGTTTCTCCACTAGTTTACTGAAGTAAGTGTTTGTCTATCTGAATTATTGCAGAAAATAAATTTCGTAACTTACTACTAGAGGGATTAATCATCAGTCCGATAAGACAGAAAGAAGGGGAGTTTTTTCTCCAAGACACCACATTGCTAAAGTCAACAGTTTTGATGCAATCTAAAAAACCCTTTTTTGCTCTTTGGGATCACAGTGCAGTGCACGCTTCGATGCAATCACGTGACCTCAACGGTGATCTGCATCCGCTGTACTGCTTTGCAGTTGCTGACCAACAACTTGTGGTGAGCTATTTGCAGCTTGATCCCATTCATCCAGCTCTCGATCGCGTCTATTGTCTCCGTCACCGCCAACTCCACTTCTTCAAGTGTCTCACCTATCACCGTTAGTTACATGTCGTCCGCGAAATCCAAGATTTTCACTTTCCTGGGCCGCCGCAGAGTTATGACCCCATCGTACATCCCGTTCCAAAGAGTTGGACCAAGAATGGAGCCTTGAGGAACGCCCGCTGTGACTCGCATTGACTTCTGCACTTCGCCAGTCTTATAGCAGCTCTCTGCTCTAGAAGTAGCTCTTCAGGGTCTGGCGTAGAAAGTTGGAAACCCTCATTCTGTGCAGTGCTGCAGCGATGGCTTCCCAGCTGGTGCTGGTAAATGCATTCTTAACATCTATCGTGACTACAGCAATCTCCTCTTCACTTCTATTTAGATATCTTCTCAGAACTCTTGAGCACTGTCTGAATTGCATCCACTGTCGATGCTCCTTGGCGCAATCCGAGCTGCATCTTGGACAGTCCGCGCTTCTCCTTTGTGCCATTTTTATTGAGAAACCAGTTTCTAGATTTAGGAAATAAACGAAACAACGTAAATTTCAATAACAAAATTCAATAACTGTTTTTGCCTTTCTCATATAGAAATGTTATGCAATCACTATAAAAATCGTCAACCTAATCCCGGCCCAAATTTTTTGATATATATAGGCTTAGGTAGGAGTATGCAATGAGGGGTTGCTACTTTAAAATTAAAACTAGTTTGAACTTTGTTAACAAGTTGAAAATTTTCGGCAGGATCCAGACCCCTCGGATCTTCCTCCTTGAACCGCCGCTAGTTTCAGGCGATGTTTCAGTGTCGACACATAGTATCTCAAGATCTTGGCTGTATGTATGTGCAAATCGTACTGAGTATGTAATATATATTTCCATCATTGTATTGAACATAATCCACCATGGAATCGTAGTTTGGACAAATGAGAAAGACATAATAGCACCACTAGGTGGATTAAAACAGATTTTTTTTATTCAGTTCGTTTATTTGATAGGCACAAATGCGTTAGCTTAGCGGTGCCAAATTCATTTTTTTACATTTTTGATATCTTAAAACTAGAAGGTTACATATTTTAAATATTTTTTACAACAAGGGGGATTTTTACAGCAATCTTAAAGCTAGAAATGCAATGCTATAAGTAGGATACAATAGGCTTTCAGAATGTTTTTTGCGACTATCTTAAAACTAAGAATCGAGTTTGATATACAAAAGGGGGAACATAAGTTTTTTTTACAAAAAATGTTACAGCTATTTTTAAATTAAGAATACAGTTTGAAAGGGAAATAAGTTTTATGAGAAATTGAACAGCTATCTTAAAACAAGGAATGCAGTTCGATATACAAGGTGGGAAAGAATATTTTGATGACAAAAATACAACTATCTTAAAACTAGGAATACAGAATGCAAATGTGGATTATTTCCAACATCGGTGTTGCAGTAGTTATATCAGGGACAGAAGAGAGGATTCGGATATGTTGACAGGTAAGAAGACCAAACTTGCCACTTTCAGGCAAACGGGAGATCAGCGACATGCCAGACGTCAAGACCCGGGTTGATGAGTGGGATTCATCGGACCTGCGAAATCGGGTCGCTTTCGCCTCAAATTGCGTGGTAAAGGCGACGGCGGTCACATAATGGCACTCTAATGCTGATCGGCTCCACAAGGCAGGACAGGGAACTTCTAAAAACGAGAAATAAAAAAGGATAAATTGGCATATTTATCGTTTTTATGAAAATATAAATAAGGGACATAAAGGGAAGATCGCGATTTGCCAGCATATCCCGAACTGGAACATTGGGTGGTCTACCTAGGGCCCGAAGGGAATCTTTTAACTGAGACCTGGCATCATAATACCCGGCCCATACCCAGACAACGTGCTCGATGTCGTGATAGCCCTCGTCACAAGCCACAGACTACTCTCCGCAAGCCCAATACGCCGCAAATGCGCATCCAAGGTGTAGTGGTTGGACATAAGCCGGGACATAACACGAATAAAATCACGATCCACATCAATCCCCCTGAACCAAGACTTCGTTGATACCTTTGGGATAATGGAATGTAGCCACCGTCCAAGTTCACCATTGCTCCACAAGGTTTGCCAACTGTTGAGTGTCCTTTGATGACAAATACTAAAAAAATCGTTGAAGCAGATTGGTCTATGTATCCATCTAATGCTCCCCCTTTACTAAAGAGTCGGCCTTTTTATTGCCCGGGATAGAGCAATGAGATGGGACTCAAACAAAGATAATCTGGTAAGATTTTTTAGATAACGTATACAAGGGCTCCCGTATCTTCTCCAGAAAATACAAGAATTGCTTTTTGGGCTTTATCGCACGAAGAGCCTCGATAGAGCTGAAGCTTTCCGAAATGATGAAGTAGTGAGCTGTGGGCAGAGTGTCGATGATCCCAAGGGTGTACTGAATTGCAGCTAACTCTGCAACGTAAACTGAAGCGGGATCATTGAGTCGTCGACTTCTCGGAATTTATTATAAAATATATTGGGGATCACTTACGGGCTCATATGGTCCGGGATTCCACGATCCTTCGTGTATGTGTCGAAGAATACAGTAGAATCAGAAATATTTTTGAGATGGACGCGGTTGGGATTATACGAAAAAGGATTGATGCGCTGTGCCATGTAGTCGAAGTACAAGGACATAAATCGGGTTTGAGAATTAAGCTCGCCGAGCCTCTCGAAGTTTCCAATCACCAACGAGTTCAGAATGTCGCATCGGATGAGTAATCGATATAAGAGTTTCCAAAATCGATTTTCCAGCGTGAGAACGCCCTCCAGCACTACGAGACTCATCGTATTGGTCGAGTGCATGCAACCCAAGGCAATGCGCAAGCAACGATACTGGATTCTCTCCAGTTTGATGAAGTGTATGTTCGAGGCAAAGCGGAAACAGAAACACCCCCATATCGGTAGCCTTGGGCGCTGTAACAGAGACCACCCCGTCGCACAGTGATCATCTTCCATACAAAAGCCGGACAAACCCTCAAAAGTGGCCCGAATTTGATGAAAACTTCACATTGGGGTAATTTTGTCGTACTGAATTCATTTTTGATTTTTTTATTTTTATTTTTGCCTCAAAATTTTGGTACTTAGGGTGGTTCGAAAATTCAACATTAACGAATAAGGAGGTGCACAATATATGAAAATTCATTTTCAAAAAAATTGGTGTAGTGAATTTTTAGCAGAATACACATTTTTTCATTTGTTGATAATGCTGGTAGACATTCATAAATTATATTTCATACCTTCGGGAATCAAACACAATCATGCGTCTCCTTCAGACATATAATGAAAAATCACATTTTTTCATACCTCGGGGCAAAAAGAAGCAAAACAGCAGATTCATTTTTGGAACGTACACCAATTTTCAAGTATCATTAACTACAAGTGATCTTTAAGAAACTGTTTCAAAATAAAGTACAGCCAATTTGAACATTATAATTTTAATTTAATGCACGATTTATTATTCGTGCTTCATGTCTGTGTGAGAAAAAAAGCTTGTATCGACTAAATGGAAACCCGAGCAAATACGCATAGGTTTAAACACCATACAACCCCATAACGATACCAATAACATGGTCCGCGCAAAATTTTATAACCATCAAAACACCATGAAATGGTCTCAAAAACCCATAAATGCACCAGAATATGATTTTTAAATAAAATCTTCCAGACCATGGCGATGGCGTTTTCATGGGTTGAACCCATTCCAAATACTATCAAAACACCATACAGTGGGGGTGAATTTGAACCATGATCATGGGGGCATTATGAGCTTTTCGTTTGCTCGGGAAGTTATAAGTCCAGCGAATAACCTTTCAAATGAAACCAGTTCGACCCTAATCGGAATCTTAACTAAAAAGATATATTCATTTGAATAACATAGGTTTGAATACATTTTTTTACAGAATTGATCATCTATTTCACCTTTGAAGTTCTGTAAAAAATCTATCTTTCGTCTTCAAGACCTAATATTTTGAGAAAACTTCATTAAACCTCTTTACAAACAAAGAAAATGTTAAATCATGAAAAATCCAATTTTAGAGGTTTTGTCCGGCTGGCGACACTGCGCGTCGTCTGCAAGTTGCCCTTGCGTGCATGAATTGACAATCGTCAACGTCATTTACTTAAAAATTGTTGAACAAGGAACTTAGACATGCATGTGCTTTTCAGACAACAAGTTTAGCAAAAAGTTATTTAAAATCGGTGAAAGACTATTCTGATGCAGCTTCTCAGAAAGAAACTGAGTCAAAAGCCACCTTAATATCCAAGAAGACTGAAGTCATCGCAAGGCAATCGGTCGTCCTTTTAGGCGGGGTGGGGGGGGGGGGGGGGGGTAGGGTACAAAAAACCTTAAAAAGTACCCTCGATCATACACTTCATCAAACTGGAGAGAATCCAGTATCTTTGCTTGCGCATTGCCTTGGGTTGCATGCACTCGACCAGTACGATGAGTCTCGTAGTGCTGGAGGGCGTTCTCCCGCTGGAATACCGATTTTGGGAACTCTCATATCGATTGAACGGCTGTGATAAAAGTTATGGGCAGATTCCCCATTCAAGAAGTGGTAGAACGCTCATATGAGGGCTTCGTGATCGCCAAAATCAACGGCGTCTTCGTGTGTAGCTATTACGCTCCTCCAAGGTGGACGGTAAAGCAGTTCAGCCTGATGCTGGTGCAGTTAACTGAGTAGTTGATCGGTCGGAAGCCGGTAGTCATTGGTGGTTACTTCAACGCCTGGGGCTTGGAGAGTAACCTGAGAGACTTAAAAAATCAGATTGCCCCAAAGAGCTCTGACGAGAAGTAGACGCTTATCCCTGGGGGGAAGCGTACCTAGTCGTGATGGCGAAAATGAAGGGTTTGAGGACGCCAGCCAAAATGTGCTCGAGTAAGCTGAATATAGTTATCGAGGGTCTTTTCCCGAAGCATGATGCAACTATCTGGCCACCAACACCATTCGGCGAAGAAGAAGGAGCACACATGGACGATCGGTAAGTAACGATGAGCTCGACAAAGCATCGAAGTGTCTGAAATCAAAGAAAGCCCCCGGTCCGGATAGAACACCAAACGTGGCGCTGAAAGCTGCGATCCTGGCATATCCGGACGTGTTCAGGATGGTGCTGCAGAAGTGTTTAAATAAAGGTTCCCCGAAATTTGGAAGGTATAGAAGCTGGTACTGCAGCCACCGGACGATTCGGCCTCTTATGTCTACTGGATACACTCGGAAAATTCCTGGAAAGAATCATCCTTAACAGGTTGATGAAATGCACGGAGGGAGAGCGCGGACTAACTAAGAGGCAGCTCGGATTGCGCAAGAAGCGTCAACAGTGGATGCAATTCTAACAATTTTTAAGAGTGCTGAGAAGGCATCTAAACAGAAGTGAAGAGGATATCGATACTGGGCTGTGATCATGATAGATGTTAAGATTTCATTTAACAGCGCCAAGTGGACAGCCATTGCTGCAGTGCTGCACAGAATGAGGGTTCCCAACTATCTATACCAGATCCTGAAGAGCTACTTCTAGAGCAGAGTGCTGCTGTGCGAGACGAGCGAAGGGCAGAAGTCAATGCCAGTCACAGCGTGCGTTCCTCAAGGCTCCATTCTTGGTCCAACTCTTTGGAACGGGATATACAATGGGGTCATAACTCTGCGGCCCAGGAAAGTGAAAATCGTGCACACAAAAAAATAATGAAATTTAAACTACATGTAAATCAATACGAATGTAAACATGCAAAGATTGAATCAAAACTTTGATTGAAAATTACGTTAAAATCAATGCACTCAATTAGAGCATCAAAAAGCATATAATTTTACATTTTCGTTCGTGTAATACTACATGTCATACATTTTACAGCAATAAGCGTGTACATTGAAGTGCATTGGTTTTTCCGTTTGAAGAAACTGTAATTTTCAATCCACGTGTAGAATTATAATAAAATTCGTTGAAGAAAGCACGACAAGTCGCGTGGATTTGTGGTGGAACTTTATTTTACATTTATATTCATGGTCCAAATATGTGCATGAAAATAAACTTAAAATTACAAAACATTTTTTCTGCGTGGGTTTCGCGGACGACATGTAACTAAGAGACACTTGAAGAAGTGGAGTTTTCGGTGACGGAGACAATAGACGCGATCGAGAGCTAGATGAACGGAGTCAAGCTGCAAATAACTCACCACAAGTTGTTGGTCAGCAACGTCAAAGCGATTCAGCGGATTCAGATCGACGTTGGAGGGCACAATTTTGAGTGATAACCGTCGACTGGTTGAGTTTCAACAACCACGTCGACTACGCTTGCGAAAATTCGGCGAGAGCAACAAAAGCAATAGCGAGAATCATGCCAAACTTCGGCTGTCCGAAAGCAGTACAGGACGTCTGCTATCTACCGTTTCGTCATCGATACTTCGATATGGGGTTCCCTGGGGTGCTGCGCTGCAAACCAAGCGGAGCCGTGAAAAGCTGAACAGGACATTCCGGCTGATGCCCGTACGAGTCGCGAGTGGTTACAGAACAATATCGTCGGAGGTAGTAACGCCGGCATGATCACTATGGCTGAGGACTAATCCCAAATGTGACAGCTTGGGTGCATAGGAAGCATGGAGATGTGAACTTACATTTGATGCAGATTTTGTACGGGCACGTATGCTTCTGGAAGTACTTGCACCGGTTTGGACATGCTTCGTCACTCCTTTGCCCGGAGTGTGTAAACGTGCAGAGACACCGGAACACGTGGTCTAGGTTCGAAGAAGTTTTCGTAGGGTGTGATAGTTGACAGTATCGTCGAAGAGATGAGCCACGACGAGCATACCTGGGACGCTGTCCGCAGAGTGGTTACGAGTATACTCTCCGAGATGCAGAGGAAGTGACGAATGGACCAACAAAGTAGCGACCTTGACTAGAAAGTCGCCGTGAAACCACAAATTGGGATTCGAGAGATATTCCGCCGGGGAACTCTCCGTTGGTGTAGATTAGGTCCCCCGCCGGGGACCAGTTGAGTAGTACGCAACGTAGAACCGGGTTCTAGTCATCTGGGCGCCAGTGATACGGACGTCAGACTTAACCGGAATCGCCGGACCGACCTTAACACCCTACCGGATAGCTCGTGAGTAGGGCAGATGCACAGCCGGGGATCAGACCGCGTCGAATAGCTAGCAATGGATCATTGGGGCGCCAGTGAACCGGAAGCTGCGCTCCACCCGGAATCGCTGGATGGACTTTAGCACCTACTGGCTGGTCTGTAGAGTAGGCTAGGTCCATCGCCGGGGCTACATCGAGTAGATCGGAACAAAGCGGGGAGCTAATTGGCTCACGGAAACGAACATCATCATCGGGAGAAATCTACCGCTCGGTATCGGGAGAATCTCGCCTAGGAATTCTCCTTCGGAGTAGGCCAGATCCAACTGGACCGAGTAGTTTGCGAACAAGTTCGGAGCTGAACGAGTAAGTGGCGCTGAATGGTACGAGAAGAAAGTTTCGGTGCAGAGTGGCTCAAGGGAAGGGTTAGGTAAATTAGACACTCTGAAGTTTGCCGCCCAGATTGTCTTCGTAGGGGAAGAGCATAAAGTTTCGACCCACTGCTAACTTTCTGACTACCATGCAGAAATTGCCAGTCTGTGTTGATGGTGAAGAACACATCACCGTCGAGGAGTAGTGCTGTAACCCTACTGAAGGAACTAACTGCTAAGTAGTGGAATTAGAGTGGGTGTTATGCTCATAAAAACCCCCTCCCCGAAGTAATTACGTAAGGTAGTGCCGGGGAGGACTCAGGTTTTGGGCAAGAGTAGTGGTTTTTGGAGATTCGGGTTGCTAGACAAACCAGTTCCCTGAGACGTTAGAGTTTTGTATATTTTTTTTTATTGCAGTCTCATGGCTTTTTTGGAAGTTTTTTGCTATCCTCTAAAAACAAAAACAAAAAAACACACACAGTCGATTGGTATATGAGATTCGGACAAATAACAAATCTGAATTGAAAATAAGAAAATTTTCTGAACTATATATGGAGCTCATTGAGTTAAAACTATCAGCAATAGTCTAGAAATGTCTCACTCATATACATACTAATTTCATAATAAATCCAGTGAAGATAAATTTTCTGTATTGTATTGTGAAGATTTTTTTTGTTCCTTACATGGGAAACTATCAACGGTCTTCTAGAAATGTTTCGCTCACATACAAATAATTTAAGGTTATATCATTCATGATTATTCACGATAGATTCAAATTCTTCCACATAATTGTAATTTTCAGTGTTTTGTAGTACTTGCACCGACTTTTTAGTCGCAGAAAATTCAACTTTGGTCGCATCTAAATGCAGTAGTAGTAATACAGTAGTCTAGATAGCCCAAAATAGTAGTTTGAAATATTTTCTAAACTGCTAAGATGTAACGAGTTGGAAATTTCGCTTTCGAGGTTTGGTTATTGGAGTGTTGAAATAATGATTGACACGCCTCCTGGTTTAGAACCGAGCATATGAGCATAAGGTGTAATGTTTCTTCCTTCGAGCCTCTTGCTCTCGTGTACATATTTATTACAATTTATTGCCGCATTTTTTCAAGAAGATATTAAACATTAGATAAGAGGCTCCACAACTTTGCCGTAGTCCTTTCTGAGTTTCAAAAGAACTTGATAGTGTCCCCGATACTCGGACGTAACACATCACTCGATCCATAGTCAATTTGATCAAATATGTCGGTTTAGCTAGAAACACATACTCGTGTATTAGATCCCATAGATGATCTCAATCGATTGCATCGGTTGTGCGTCATTTCCCGGAATACCATTCCCCGGAATTCCATTTCCCGGAAAACTATTTCCCGGAATGTACCATATCCCGGAATATCGTTTCCCGGAATGTACCATTTCCCGGAAAACTATTTCCCGGAATGTATCATTTCCCGGAAAAACCATTTCGCGGAATACCATTTCCCGGAAAATAAAAAAAAACTCGTATCTCACCGACCAAACTTATTTTTAGAAGAACTGCTATGCAGCTAATTGTGTTCTAGGAGATTTTACCTACTTTAGAAGATGAAAAGTTGTTTGAAGATATTTTTAAATTTTTTTTTGATCGAGTGGTTATTGCGGTAAAAAACAAGATAGCGATAAGCTTGGAAAACTGTCATTTTAAAGATTTAATCTTTTCGATTCCGCGATGTTAGGAAAAATTATTTTAATTAATCTAATGATTAATTAAAATAATTAATGTGAACAACTTACGGACGGCTTTTGGTTTTGAACCAAGAAGAAACTTGGAAGGATTTAAAAGAAATCGTGTGGGGAATAAAAAGCACCCCAATGGATGGGATATCAATGAATTAAATTGGTACCACAATAGTAACAAATACTTTCCAATTTTCCCACCGCTGGTAGTGAAGGGGTGAATAAATTCATGACCATGTACATCCTGACTAACAGGCCCCCTATATTTTGCCTGATATTTGTTCCAAATTTTGCGGATTTAGTTAAAATGGTATATTTTCAATTCTTTTACTATTATGAATCGATTCCGTCGCGTGGTAATCTTCAGTGAAAAGCATAATACACCACTGTAGAATTTTTAAGATTTGAAAATTTTGTTATTGAAATAAAATGATATAACAGAAAATGGAAGGCGAACAGAATACCTAATTGTATATATTATCAATTCTGTCCTATCGTTTTTAGGTAAACTCCAAGCGGACTAAAAACTTCAAACGCGTTTTTTTAAATCCACGTCAAACCACGAGCTTTGAAATATTCACAGAATATTCTAAATTAATTTCTCCAGCAACGTACGAAGGATTTTAGTTGATAAATTATGTCTGAATCGATTTTCTTGGCTATTTTCGGTAAATTTAAGACTAAGAGAAACGAATGCAATGAAGTTGATTGTTGATTTTAATGATATTTTCAGCGTTTCGCGTAAAATTAAAATAGCGAAAAAAATCCTACGTAAGTCACTTTCTATCGTTCTAAGGAATCGAAAAAAAACTTTAGTTTTTGACACTAGGTCAGACATTACAGGAGATAGATTTCGGGCTCGGATTAAAAAAAACGTGCTGGCGGGAAAATGCTGAACAAATTACTTAAAATTAATATTTTTTGGTGCTGCATAAGTCGTATTATGGATCCCATTTTGGGATCTTGATTCATCTCCTTATTACGCAAAGAAAAATATGCTTATACCGTACTTTATAATGGTTTAAATTCGTAACGATCAATTTAGAACGTCTTGAATTGCAGCCATCTTTGAAATTGAAAAGGCAGTGTTTTCCACAACGTTGGCAACATTTTTATGATAACCAATCATTAGTACTCTAAAAATGCCCTGAATACGTTGATTGATTTTTATGAAGATTAGGTAAAAGGTAACGAAAAAATATAAATATTTCCTAAAATTCAGTTATAAATATTTTTGGAACCTTTGAAATTTTATAGATTGTGAATGTGTCTGTCTGAGATGCTGCCTTCTTAAAAATATGCAATCTTCTTTGGATTTTTATGTAGAATGTTATTTTTATCTATATGAAGTTTCTCTGAAAATACGCTTGGACTTTTATTGATTTTTATTCGCACTAATATTTGTGCATTGAAAACGCCTCCAGTTATTTTAAATTTCACTTCGTATTAAAAATTTCTATGTGAATTAGCCTTCTTTGGAACAATAGTAAATCAATGGAAATAATTTTAGAATTTTATTGATTTCAATACAATAAATACATATGCCTTCTTTAAAATTTTCGTAATATATTTTTGAAATGCTATTAATTTTAAACTAAATTACGACTTTGATATCGCCTTCTTTTAGCATAAGCTATTTTCTGGACCTTCGATTGATTGATAATGATTTCAAATAAAATTACATATACATGAGAATTAGTTTTTTTTAAATTCCCTAACATGATCAGCGAGCAAAGACAAGGGAACCAAACAAATATTTGAGTAGCAACATAGTTCTAAATGCAAATGTTCTCAAAGTACTTCAGATTTCAATAGTATAACAAATTGCCGAGAAAAAGTACGTTCCGGGAAATGGTATTCCGGGAATTGGTACATTCCGGAAAATAGTATTCCGGGAAATGGTACATTCCGGGAAACGATATTCCGGGAAATGGGACATTCCGGGGAATGGTTTTCTGGGAAATGGCATTCCGGAAAATGGTTTTCCGGGAAATGGAATTCTGGGAAGCGACATACAATCAATTGTATCATATGCGGCTTTGAAATCTATAAACAGGTGGCACGTTGTAATTACAACATTTTTAAAAGACTAGTCGAATCGAGAATATTTCGTTTGTTGTGATGCATTCCCCAGTAAAACCTGCTCTGTATTTCCCATTTTTCTCTATGGGCGGCGGTGAACACTTTGTAGGCGGTTTTCAGCAATGTGATTGACCGGTACTTGCAACAATCCATACTTTATACGAAGAGTATACTGAACGAATTTCTATTCGAAATGTTCAAGCCAGCAACAATAACGAATTCATCACCCAACAAGATAAATAAGCTGTAGGGAAACATATATCTGCAAAAACAAACACGGATGTTTAAAAACTACAACCATTTTCAAAATCTCTCTCGATTTGGCAAAAGCTTTTACTAGATCGAACAAACGACTAATGCTACATATGCATACAATGCTGAAAAATGCTTTCTAAAATGTCATTTTGTGTAAATGTTTGGGAGAAAAATTCTTCATTCAAACATAGAGTGTAGAATTCTTCTCCCAAACATTTACAGAATCACATTTTAGAAAGCATATTTCAGCAGGAGGCAGTCTTGGATGAACACATAATGGAGAATCACTAAGTTTATGTACCTATAATTCTCACAAGTTGACATCATAAGCCTGATAAATATAAACATTTGAATTGTGCGTTTATTTCCCCGGCAAGCAGTTTATCCTCTATTTATTCTTCATTAGTGGGTGGGTAACCAAATTTTCACCTCTCAAGAACTTGCGAAAAGCTACTGACAATGCAGTATGGAAGCTCCACCTCAACGGCATTCCTTATTATTGAACGCCCAAGCAGTTTAGTAACTATAATAACACATCGGAAAGAATGAAATATTCAAATCAACAATCAGACTATAGAAATCATCACAGGGGAAACACGTGGCTCTCCATAAACAACCATGCGGTAGCATGCGGCTAACCGTCCTTTGTGTTTTTTTACCTGTTTCACCATTCTGCTATATAATCGGTGTAAAGTCAGACAGGACTAAGCAGCAAAATCTCAAAAGATGAGATGATGATAGGATTGAATCAAGAATTTCTTCTTCAGCTACCTTTCATTTGCACCAGATTTGAAAAATATTATCATTAGCATGAATTATGAAATGAATCCATTGCGAATAATACCGTAAAGAATGCAAAGATTCAATCTTTGTACACGTTTTTCTCTGTATCAATGTAATATCGCTTAGTCCGGACTGGCACAAAACCGACATCATGCATGCGCGTTCGCTTTGTATTTATTTTCACTGAAGTTAGAATGGACATACGGCATTTGGTAAAAATGCGGCTGCAAATATGGGTATTTCATCACCTTTACTAAAATATGAATAACTCAAGAACGAAGCATCGTAGCTATGTAATGTAAGCGAAAGAAAAATTCTACGCAAAGAAAGCTACAATCCTATGCAATAATATGGAGTACTTTTGAATAAAATATCTGAGATATTTTGGTTCGAACTAGAAAATGCTAGCCGTGAGTAATCATCAAAATTTTAAAATTTTAGTTATACCAAAAAATAGCTTAATTCCTTGCGCAACTTTACACGAGAGGGATTGTTGATATCTTTTACGTAAAAGTTTTAAAAATTCGAGAAAGCGCCGCAGCCGATCCTGTAACCTTTCGCCTTAATAACGAAAAACTGTTTTGAAAAATCTTTCGAAAAAAACTACTTGGAAATGGGGAAAAGTTTCAGCTCATCTAGGTCAGAGCCGTCAATATGATGCACCAACAGGACACTGAAATGATGAGAAATTTTAAATATAGGTCTACAGTTTTGTTTCATTTTGTGTTGAGCTGATTAGAGCGTACAGGGTCCTCAAAGGGCTGTATAATACCGGGAAGATTGTATGTCGTTTCCCGGAATACCATTTCCCGGAATGTACTACTCCCCGGAATATCATTTCCCGGAATGTCCCATTTCCCGGAATATCGTTTCCCAGAATGTACCATTTCCCGGAATACTATTTCCCGGAATGTATCATTTCCCGGAACGTACTCTTTCTCGGCAATTTGTTATACTATTGAAATCTGAAGTACTATGAGAACATTTGGAACTATGTTGCTACTCACATATTTCTTTGGTTCAATTCACAGCTTCTCTTTGCTCGCTGATCATGTTAATGAATTTAAAAAAAAAACTAATTCTTATGCATATGTAATTTTATTTGAAATCATTATCAATCGAAGGTCCAGAAAACAGCTTATGCTAAAAAGAACACGATATCAAAGAAGGCCGTAATTTAATTTAAAATTAATAATATTTCAAAAATATACTACGAAAATTTTAAAGAAGGCAAATCCATTTCATTGCATTTATTGTATTTGAATCAATGAAATTCTAAAATTATTTTCATTGATTTGCTCTTGTTTCAAAGAAGTCTAATTCACATAGAAGTTTTCAATACGAAGTGAAATTTAAAATAACTGAAGACGTTTTCAATGCACTGTTACTGTAAGCAAATATTAGTGAGAATGAAAATCAATAAAAGTCCAATAGTATTTTCAGAGAAACTTCATGTAGATATAAATAACATTCTACAAAAAAATCCAAAGAAGAATGCATATTTATAAGAAGGCAACATCTCAGACAGATACATTCACAATCTATAAAATTTCAAAGGTTCCAGGAAACAATATAACTAAATTTTAGGGAATGTTTATATTTTTTCGTCGCCTTTTACCTAATCTTCAGGGCATTTTAAGAGTACTAGTGACTGGTTATCATAAAAATGGTGCCAACGTTGTGGAAAATACTGCCTTTTTAGTCTCAAAGATGGCCGCATTTCGGGTGTTCTAAATTGATCGTACGAATTTACACCATTCTAGAGTACGGTATAAGCATATTTTTCTTTGCGCAGAAGATGAATCAAGATCCCAAAAATGTGTTTCATAATACGACTTATGCAGCACAAAAATATTAATTTCAAGTAATTTGTTCAGCATTTTCAGCATTACCACGCGACGAAATCGATTCAAAATAGAAAAAGAATTGAAAATATACCATTTTAACTGAATCCGCAAAATTTGCAACAAATATCATGCAAAATATAGGGCCTGTTAGTCAGGAATTAGACGGTCGTGTATTTATTCATCCCTTCACTACCTGCGGTGGACAAATTAAAAAGTATTTGTTACTATTTTGGTACCCATTTAATTCATTGATATCCCATCCATTGGGGTGCTTTTTATTCCCCCATCGATTTATTTAAATCCTCCCAAGTTTCTTTTTGGTTCAAAACCAAAAGTCGTTCGTCATAACAGTTTTTGCAACCGACCGAGACGGTTGTGCCTCCAGGTGGAAGGTTTTGTTCTCGAGAGAGTGACGGAGTGCGAGACGCTGTATGCGTTATTGTGGGAGAGAGAGAGAGACCAGTTTGTTAAGTGTGAGTCGACAGTTGATACGTCGGAGGCGTGGTCAACGGCATCCTCGACAAGTGGTGTTTTCACAGCAAACCGCGGGTAGACGAATTTGCCTACCGCGGTGGCAGAAATCGACAGTGATCGTGCCTGTACACACAGAAAAAAATATAGTGTATTGGTGTCGTCGGGCAATTCTAATCGACGAGAGGGAAGCGTCACAGGTAGACCCATTTGCTCTATTTGTCTACCGCAGAAGTGGTACGACGAATAGTGGCACCGAAAAGTGCCGCATCGACAGTGGGATTTTCGCAGCAAGCCACAGGTAGCCACATTTGTCTACCGAGGTGGTGGAAACGGAGAGAGCGCGCTTGTGGTGGTGATACCGATGAGCAGCTTAATCGGAGAGAGTTTTGAAGTGTTGCAGGTAGGACTATTTCTCTACTGAAGAAGCAACGCGACGAAGAAGGACAGCAAGTGTCACATTGTCAAACAACGGGCACCGAGTTTACAACGTAACACATGAGGTGTGTTCTACCGGTGTCTTCGTCACCTAATAGATAGCAGATAACAGGTATATTTTTCATTCCTTTTTGTGATAGTTTTTCTTATTAGGTAAAATGGATGAAGAGATGGGAGAACGAGTAACAGACCCTCCCCCTAAGCCTTATGCTGAAAATGTAAATCCGACTAGAATTAAAATTTACCCAGAGTCGTCAACGGGACCATGGATTGTATTTATTAGGCGTAAAGCAAAGGCGCTAAATATCATTCAAATTTCTAAAGATTTGACTTCGCGATTCTCGGATGTAAAAGAGATCGTCAAAGTTAATAAATATAAAATACGCATTGTCGTTGGTAGTTTCAAACAAGCCAATGCAATTGCTTCTTGCGAGCTTTTACGCGTGAATATAGAGCGTATATTCCTTCAAAAGAAATTGAAATTGATGGGGTCATCACAGAATCGAGTTTGACTGTTGATGACTTAGTTAAGCATGGGGTTGGTCGTTTCAAAGACACCATACTTAAAGACGTAAAAATACTTGAATGCAAGCAATTGCATTCAGTATCACACGAAGGAGATAAAAAAGTTTATCGACTGTCTGACTCATTTCGAGTGACTTTCGCTGGGTCTGCGCTGCCCAACTATGTCATTATCGATAAGATTCGTCTCCCTGTTCGCCTTTTTATCCCTCGTGTAATGAATTGCCTTAATTGCAAACAGCTTGGCCACACAGCCACTTACTGTTCCAATAAGGCACGGTGTGGCAAATGTGGGGGTTCTCATCAAGAGGATACATGCAATGAAAATTCAGAAAAATGCTTAATGTGCGGAGAAAACTCACATGAGCTCCCTGCATGCCCCATTTATAAATTGCGTGAGGATAAAATTAAACGATCCTTGAAGGAGAGGTCTAAGCGCTCCTATGCAGAAATGTTGAAAAATGCTACCCCTAAACCCATCTTCTTAGAAAACACTTACGCATCTCTATTTTCGGAACAGTCTGACTCTGACGGAGCGTGTGAAGGTACATCATTTGTTTTACCCGGAAATTCCAGAAAAAGAAAACAGTCTTCTTTTCCCAAGCTGCCAAGAAAGGGCCTTAAAATTTCTCCACCAATAGATAAACTGCGCCCAAAACCGAAAAATTCCGATTCAAAACCGAAATCAATTCCGCCCGGTTTTGGGAACGTACAATCCAAACAGAACACCATTACTGGAAATAATCCTCTGAGCCTCAGCCGGGGGTAGGATTATTGAAATTTTCTGAAATTGTTGATTGGATTTTTAAAGCATTCAATATTTCTGAACCACTAAAGAGTATACTTTCAGCTTTCCTCCCAACAATTAGAACATTTTTAGAGCAGCTGATTGCTCAATGGCCCATCCTTGCAGCGATTGTATCTTTCAATGGGTAATTCACCTCCTCCAATGAAAGATTCCATCACTGTTTTACAGTGGAATTGCAGAAGTATCATACCTAAAATTGATTCCTTAAAAATTTTACTGCATAATTTAAAATGCGATGCTTTTGCTCTATGTGAAACATGGCTTACCTCAAACATTAATTTCAACTTAAATGATTTCAACATTATTCGCCTAGACCGAGACACTCCGTATGGAGGAGTGCTTCTAGGAATTAAAAAGTGCTATTCTTTCTATAGAATTAACATCCCCATGATTGCTGGCATTGAGGCTGTAGCAGTCCAAACGAATATTAAAGGCAAAGACATGTCTATCGCTTCTATATATATACCTCCCAAAGTTCAAATTGGACAACGTCAAATTTTTGAGGTAGTGGAATCCATGGCTGCTCCGCGTCTGATACTGGGAGACTTCAACTCGCACGGTGTATTGTGGGGTTCCCTCTACAATGATAATCGATCCTCTTTGATATACAATGTTTGTGACGAATTTAATATGACAGTTTTAAATACTGGCGAATCAACACGCATCCCCAGACCTCCTGCACGTCCAAGTGCATTAGATCTATCTCTGTGCTCGACATCACTTCGGTTAGATTGCACGTGGAAGGTTGTACCTGATCCTCACGGTAGCGATCATTTGCCAATCGTTGTTTCAATTAACAGTGAATTAGGCCTTACGAATTCAATCAATGTTCCTTATGACTTAACACGAAATATTGATTGGAAAACATACGAAACATTAATTTCCACTTCTCTTGCTTCGACAGAAGAGCTACCCCCTACCGAAGAATATGAATTCTTAGCGGGTTTAATTATTGAAGCAGCAGAACAAGCCCAAACGAAATGCAATCCTGGAATGACAATAAATAGACGGCCCCCTAATCCTTAGTGGGACAAAGAGTGCTCTGATGCATATGAAGCTAAACAAGTTGCCTACAAAGAAATTATGAAACAGAAAGGGGGTATACGTGAGAACTTTGAAAATTATTTCATTTTGCAAAACAAATTTGATAGTATACGTCGTGCCAAAAAATCTAGTTATTGGAGACACTTCGTTAATGGCTTGTCAAGAGAAACATCAATGAGTACTCTTTGGAACACAGCCAGAAGAATGAGGAATCGAAACGTGACTAATGAAAGCGAAGATTTTTCGAATCGTTGGATATTTAATTTTGCCAAGAAAATTTGTCCCGATTCTGCTCCTGCGCAGAAAATCACTCGCGATGCTCCCACAAGTAACGATTTCATAGATTCGCCTTTGACAATGATGGAATTCTCAATTGCACTCCTCTCATGCAACAATAATGCTCCGGGACTAGACAGAATTAAATTCAACTTGGTGAAGAATCTGCCTGACCTAGCAAAAAAACGCTTGTTGAATTTATTCAATAAGCTTCTTGAGCAGAACATTGTCCCGCACGACTGGAGACAAGTGAGAGTTATCGCTATTCCAAAACCGGGAAAACCAGCCTCCGATCATAACTCGTATCGACCGATTGCAATGCTATCCTCCATCAGGAAATTGTTGGCATCGATTTCTCTACGGAGAAAACAGAGTTGGTTGTTTTTTCAAGGAAGCGTGATCCAGCTCAGCTTCAGCTTCAGTTGGTTGGTAGAACGATAGCCCAAGTCCTGACTTTTAAATACCTTGGAATTTGGTTCGATTCTAAAGGCACATGGGGAGGCCACATTAGGTATCTAATAACGAAATGCCAACAAAGGATAAATTTTCTGCGAACAATAACTGGATCATGGTGGGGTTCTCATCCAAGTGACATGATAAGATTGTATCAAACAACAATACTTTCAGTAATGGAATATGGGTGCATCTGTTTCCGTTCAGCTGCGAACACTCACATTATTAAACTGGAACGGATACAGTATCGCTGTTTACGAATTGCCTTAGGTTGCATGCAGTCGACCCATACGATGAGTCTTGAAGTACTAGCGGGAGTTCTTCCTTTAAAAGACCGATTCTGGGATCTCTCTTCTCGTTTACTTATCCGATGTGAGGTTATGAACCCACTGGTAATTGAAAATTTTGAAAGACTTGTCGAGCTTCAACCCCAAACCAGATTCATGACAGTGTATTTCAATCACATGTCACAAGAAATAACGCCTGCTAGGTATGTTCCCACATACGTCAATATACTAGATATTCCTGAATCCACTTTATTCTTCGACACGTCCATGCAAGCAGAGATTCGTGGAATTCCGGATCATCTACGCTCGCGGGAGATCCCTAAAATATTCACAAGTAAATATCAACACATAGACTGCCTTAAAATGTTTTACACTGATGGGTCACGAATCAGTGAGGCCACTGGTTTCGGTATTTTCAACAATAATTTTTCAATTTCTCTCAAACTTGCAGAACCCGCCTCTGTTTATATAGCGGAACTAGCAGCAGTTCACTATAGTTTTCAAATAATTAATACTTTACCCCCGAACCATTACTTTATCCTCACTGATAGTCTCAGCACAATTGCAGCTCTACGCTCAAAGAGGATTGATAATCACGATCCATTCTTTTTGGGGAAGATACGAGAATCTCTGAGTAACCTGACAAGAAAATGTTATAAATTTACCCTAGTGTGGCTCCCCGCCCATTGCTCTATTGCGGGCAATGAGAAAGCTGATAATTTAGCCAAGATTGGTGCACTAGATGGTGAAATATATGAAAGACCCATCGCTTACAATGAATTTTATAGCGCTTCTCGACAGAGGACACTTACTAGTTGGCAAACATCTTGGGACAATGGAGATATGGGACGATGGCTACACTCAATTATCCCTAAAGTATCAACGAAGGCATGGTTCAAAGGATTGGATGTAAGTCGGGACTTCATCCGTGTGATGTCTAGGCTCATGTCCAATCATTATACTTTAGATGCGCATCTCCGTCGTATTGGGCTCGCTGAGGGTAATCATTGTGCTTGTGGAGAAGGTTACCATGACATTGAGCATGTTGTTTGGTCCTGCACTGAATATCGTGAAGCCAGATCACAATTAGTAGATTCTTTACAAGTCCGAGGAAGACCAATCCATGTTCCTGTTAGAGACATCCTGGCGTATCGCGATCCTCTATACATGGAACTTATCTATCATTTTCTAAAAACAGCGTCTGTCAAAATTTAATTAAATTCGTCTCCTCATACTCTCATCCAAGGCTAATCATTCACCAATTAAAGTGTCCTAGAATATTTAGTTTTTAAATTTAGACAATAACAGAAAAAAAAGTAAATAAATACACCCGAAAATACTAGATCAGTATGAAATACAACAATGTAAGGAAAAAAGCAAACAATAAAGTGATTTCAGTGTTAGTTTTAGACAAAGTACTAGTATAGTTAAAATTAGTCTTAAGGATTTTTGTAACGTGCTATGTAAAAAAAGAAACTGGCGTAAAAAGCTTTTGCAAATGCCGTGTCAAATAAACGTATGGAAAAAAAAAGTCGTTCGTAAGCTGTTCGTATAATGATCAATTTAAATAAATTTTCCTAACATCGCGGAATCGAAAAGATTAAATCTTTAAAATGACAGTTTTGCAATCTTGTCGCTATCTTGTTTTTTTACCACATTAACCACTCAAGATAAAAAAATTAAAAATATTTTCAAATAACATGTTCTAAAGTAGGTCAAATCTCCTAGAACACATTTAGCTGCATAGCAGTTCTTCTAAAAATAAGCGTGGTCGGTGAGGTACCATTTTTTTTATTTTCCGGGAAATGGCATTCCGCGAAATAGTTTTTTCCGGGAAATGATACATTCCGGGAAACAGTTTTTCGGGAAATGATACATTCCGGTAGGTGGTTTTCCGGGAAATGGTACATTCCGGGAAACGATATTCCGGGATGTGGTACATTCCGGGAAATAGTTTTCCGGGAAGTGGTATTCCGGGGAATGGTATTCCGGGGAATGGTATTCCGGGGAATGGTATTCCGGGAAATGACGTACAACCGAGGAAATTATATTCATTTCTGGTGGTTAGAGAGTAGCATGCACGACGAAAAACCGGATTTTAAACACCCGACCGAAACCAGTTCGTGATTGTTTACCGCTAACATGCACCGAGCCGAATAAACGGATTTTACGGAGACAACATTTCAACATCGAGAGAGAAGGTGATTATTAGAATTCAGTCGGCTCCGTGGACTGACTGTAATAATTAGTTTGTACAGCTCCGTGCTAGTAACGGGGGCCAATTCGAACAAAAATCTTCCACGCAGAGAACATTTTCATTGGAAATCAAATTAACCACGGTGTGTTTGGTAGAACAATTTTATTCGAAAAAAATCGACATCACTAAAACTTCAGCATGTGATAGAATGGGGTTTTCCCTTTCATTTGAAAGTAAAATTAAAATATTTTGTCGGGGGTTCCAGAACAAATTTTTATTTTAAAGTTTTTTTTGTTTGAAAACTTAGGTTTTTCAATGAAACTGGTTCACATTTCTGCCCATAGGTAGTACTTTAGACATTCAAATATTACCAAAAGTAAGAATCTGATGGACAAGTTCATTGTGTACAACTTTATAGAAAACTACATCGCGATCTAAAATCGCCAGAGATAGCTATTAAGTTTCTAGATTCGCACGGGGCTTATAGGTTAAGGCCCCCGTTGGGCTTCTTTTTCTTCTTATCTACAGAATTGAGGATATCAATATAATACGCATATATGATACTCATATGAATGTATGCGTGCATGCGAATGAAATGAATGATTTCTTCAACCCGCTTTTTCTCTCGCTTTTCTCATAAAACTACTATAGTATAGTATACCAATAGATTCGTAAGAATCCGAGGAAACTAATGGTACTAAGCAAAAAACCGATTTAATCCACCTAGCAGTGAGATGAGACATTTCTTACACATTTCACTATTGGATTAGTTTGCAGAACTCACGAGAAGTATGCACCCAACTAGCGGTGGGATGAAAACAGATTCTAGTCTTGCACGAATAAACTGAATAAATTATAGAAATCAACAAAACGAACGAAATAAAAAAGTAAAGCAAAAAATGAAATAATAGGTTTTTAAATTCATAAAATGAGTAGAAAAATTAATTTAAATCAAAATTATAATATACGCGAATCAAATTAGATTAGGTTATTAAATAAAAATTAAGATTATATTTAGATATAGTTAAAAGATTAATAGAATAAATTGACTCATACTAACAAATTGAATGAAATAAAACGAATAACTGAACATGAAATGCATAAAATTAAAGATATGAATAAAATGAATCAAATGATTCAAATGATTCAAATGAATCAAATGAATCAAACGAATCAAATGAATCAAATGAATCAAACGAATCAAATGAATCAAATGAATCAAATGAATTAAATGATGCAAATGAATCAAACGAATCAAATGAATCAAACGAATCATATGAATCAAATGAATCACACGAATCTAATGAATCAAATGAATCAAATGAATCAAATGAATCAAATGAATCAAATGAATCAAATGAATCAAATGAATCAAATGAATCAAATGAATCAAATGAATCAAATGAATCAAATGAATCAAATGAATCAAATGAATCAAATGAATCAAATGAATCAAATGAATCAAATGAATCAAATGAATCAAATGAATCAAATGAATCAAATGAATCAAATGAATCAAATGAATCAAATGAATCAAATGAATCAAATGAATCAAATGAATCAAATGAATCAAATGAATCAAATGAATCAAATGAATCAAATGAATCAAATGAATCAAATGAATCAAACGAATCAAATGAATCATACGAATCAAATGAATCACACGAATCAAATGAATCAAATGAATCAAATGAATCAAATGAATCAAATGAATCAAATGAATCAAATGAATCAAATGAATCAAATGAATCAAATGAATCAAATGAATCAAATGAATCAAATGAATCACATGAATCACATGAATAACAAGAATCAAATGAATCAAAATAATCAAAAGAATCAAATTGATTTAATTCATCCAGTGAATACAATGAATCAAATTAATGAAGTGGATCAAATGAATAAAAAGAATGGATGAACAAAATGAATAAAGTAAAAAATAAATGAAATGCATAAATAAAACAAACGAATCAAATAAACAAAATGAGCCGAAGTGATAAAATGAATAAAAAGAAGAAAATTAGCAGAATTAAATGCATCGATTAAAATGAAAAATTGAAGAATGGTAAAAGGTTATAAATTAATATAAAGAAATAAATTGAATCAAATAAATTATTTGGAAGAAAAGATTGAAACTGAAAAAGTAGTCAGATTATTAAAATGAAGAAACTGAACAAAATGATTAAACTGGAAAAAATGAATAAAATGCATACAATGAAAACAATGAATAAAATAAGTTAAATGAGTTATGAGTAAAATGCACAAAAAGAATAAACTGATCAGAGTGAATCCAAAGAATGAAAAGAATAAAATAAGTAAAATGAACGCAGATGAACAAAACGAATAAAAAGATGCGGAATGAAATAATTAAATAAAATGAAATGGTCATATATTTGAAGCTAAAAACATTTTTGTATAAAGAAAATGAATAAACCGGATTGTACGAATTTGAGAACCATTGCCTCAAAAAGTTTTGAAATGTTTTTGAAAATCCCATCTTCTGAGAAAAGGCTAATAAATATGCAATGGACTATCTAGGGCTTCCATCTTTTTTTGGTTTTATTCTTTTTTGTTTTCATGCTTCTTTACTTGACGGCGTTGTTTTAAGATTATCTGGTGTTTCTACCTTATTGTTGGACCATATTTATTTATCAGGAACCTGGTACGCTCAATTTGCTTTGGAATTCGAAGTTTACTTTTCGGTCACATATTCCCGAAAAAAAGATTTATTTGTATTTGTATAAAAAAAGTCCAACTGACAATTTGTCTTAATGAACTATACTAAACTAAGGTAAACTAAACATGATTAAAATAGTGACAATACACGACGACGAAACTGCGAAGAGTTCATGACGAAGTCAAAGATTTCAGCAAACTCGTTGAAGCGACGACTCATTGCTAAAATTGGACTATTGGTAGCGTAGTTAGTGCTGCGCATTTCAGAATGCAGCAGGGCTCGAGGGCGAAGAGAACGGGTAGGCGCGTAGAGGTTGATTTGCGCTAGTAGCTCCGGATCATCATATTCAGCCAGCAGAATCTTTGACACGAAGGTAGCTTGCGCTGCATGTCTCCGGCGTGTTAAAGTATTAAGTCCTAAAAGACGACAACGGTCCTCGTACGGTGGCAGGTTTAATGGATCGTTCCACGGCAATTCACGTAACGCATATCGTATGAATTTACGCTGGACTGCATCGATCCTAAGGCTCCACGTTGCTTGATAGGAGCACCAAACGACGTTTGCAAATTCCAACTGCGGGCGCACCAATGAGCAATAAAAAACCTTGAAGCATAGAGGATCCCGAAATTCGTTGGATATTTTGAAAATAAATCCCAGCAAACGATTGGCTCTGTCGATGGTCGCTGAGACGTGATGAGTATACGTTAGCTTATCATCAAGAATGACTCCTAGATCCTTCACGTGGTCAACGCGTTGTAGTAGAGTTCCTGCGATGTTATAGTTGAAGGTAACCATATTTCTCGTTCGATAATAGCTGATGACAAAACATTTTGCAACGCTAAGGACCATCATGTTTCTTTATGTACAGAATAGAATTTACTGGTCCAGTATTTAACGCGCAATTGAACATAGTAAAGTGAGACAAGGTCACATGTGCTTTCAAGCCCCTTGAACAGAGAACGACAGGGAGAATGCGATTCGTGAATGAGACAGGTAGATATTTCAAAGTTTTTATTTGCATTGAAGTAAATAGTGTGAAATGTCTAGGCTATGTCGATAGCATAAAAGCCGTGCATTCAGTTGATTGCAATGCAGTCTCTTTCAATTCATCCTTATAGCTTTCATATTGTTTCGTTCGGAATTATCGTGCAGGAAATATGGATAAATAAGTCCTAATACTGTGAAAAATAAATGGTTCAAACTACTCAGTATATCCAGATATGGACGCAATAAGTTAGAAGACACATTGTAGTTGCATCCCCCATCGAGAGTGGGTACTTTGGGAGACTTCTTTTCCTGGATCTGGTTTGTGGATATTTTTGGTCTTTGATTCGTTATTTTTCATGAAAGTTTGTACCAATACAACGAATGTGCAGCTGATACAACTCATGGTTCATTCGCCTGCGCAACGTTCCGTCTTCCATCTGCAACACCTTTCGTTCGAAAACTCCAAGGGTGCGTTGGTCCTCCACGAGCATAGTCCAGGTCTCGTGGCCGTAGAGGACCACCGATCTAATCAGCGTCTTGTAGATAATCAACTTCGTGCGGCGGCGAATTTTGTTCGACCGGAGCGTCCTCCGGAGTCCAAAGTAGGCACGATTTCCCGCCAAGATCCCTCTCTGAATTTCTCTGCTGTTATCATTGTCGTCGGTTACCAGTGAGCCCGAATACATGAATTCGTCGACCATCTCGATTTCGTCACCGTCCATCCGAACTCGAGTGGGAGGTTCACATTGTCGTCTCTAGAACCTCTTCCTCTCATGTATTTTGTCTTCGAAACGTTGATGGCAAGACAAATCCTGCTGGCTTCAGCTTTCAGCATTTGAGCATATATTTCATTCAAAATTCAATAGAGATACGAATAGTTTAAATATCGCACGTGGAATGTCACTTTTGAAAATTTTCATCGTCAAACTTTCATATTACCCAGTTAAACCAAATATTTTTCGGATATAGCCATGAATTTCCTTAATTATAGTGTAGATACAGGCTTTGAATACAATTGAATTAAAGTTGAGTTGATGTAGCAGCAGACAAAAAAATAGTTTTGTTTTCTCAAACCTTCGCAATTACAATTAATAAATATTTCAGATTGGCAGATTATCACATAACTTAGAAATGGATACAGAAATAGCTAGATAGATGCGATAGAAGAGAGACAGAGAGAGAGAGAGAGAGAGAGAGAGAGAGAGAGAGAGAGAGAGATGGGAGAGGAGGGGGGCGTGTGAGGAATGGCAAATGATGGTTAATGCAGTGATATTATTTTTATAGGTATATTATTATGATATATTGATTCCTTTCATTCTTGTCATAATTAATGTGAGTAGTAATTTTTGCGCCATAACCAGTCTAACTTAAATCTTGGAAAAGAGCTAAATTTTCGCTAGATTTTTGGGCTTCAAACATACAGTTGCTTTCGGTGACGCCACGAGTATAATTATATGAGAAATCTTTTATCTCACTACTAGGTGAATTACTTGTTGATCTGTGTATTGATATAACATCCAATATTTACCTCATGATTGAACGCAATGCCTAATCCAAGGGATAAATACTAGAACTCATTGTTTCTTTATCAACACATTATTTGGTGTTTGAAGTGAACTTATATATATTGATTTTTGAGAAATAGTTAATTTATTATTTTAGCTAGTGGAAATTGGTGAGCGAGGACTAAAAATACAAAATGTTCAATATCTCCGCCGCTCGTGCACGGATTTAGACAATCTATAGCTTGTTAGAAAGGTATTTTAACAAGCTTTCTTTTTTGTTGGACAATATTGTAATGTTCAAAAGTTATTCGCCAAAAACCTGCTGTGTTTTGACAAAATCGCCCATATCTCAGAGAGTAAACAACATATCGAAAATCAAAAATAATAGTGTCAAATGGCAACATTAGGCCTTTCATTTGAAACTAATTTCATAAAGATCGGTTCAGCCATTGCTGATATAATTACATGACATTTTGTACATACATACATACACACACATACAGACATTGTCTCAATTTGTCGAGCTGAGTCGATTGGTATATGAGACTCGGCCCTCCGGGCCTCGGAAAAAGTTTTCAAAGTTTGAGCGAATCCTATACATTTCTTTTGTAAGAAATGTAACTAGATTTGTAAAACGTCGTAGCAGCGTTTTTCAATTTTCTCGTCGCACGCATTATATCGTCGCTTGTTCTGCGTTGTAGAAAAGCACAGGGTTTGTGCTAAATTAGTACTACCCGAAAGCTTGGTGTAGGGACTAATAATAAATCATGCCACACTTGTATTGAGGGAGGGACAATGAAAAATTTCAACATTTTGTCAAGTATGGTGGAAAAAAGTAACCTGAAACATACTAAATGTATTTCTATCGAAGAAAACAAAACATTGGACATCTTATTCGTGACTTATTTACCAAGGAAATAACCAAAGACCCTGAAGAGAGGGATGGGGTAAATGAAATGAAATTTTTGCGTTACATTATTTATAGTTGTCCTGTTTGTATTTTAGAACTCACAGATAAAGCTTCGTTTGTGGAGAAATCTACTATAAAGCTTCGATTGACAATCTCTTTCCAATTGATACTATAAATTTATAAAAAGATTATTAAATTACTCATACTTGCTACAATAAGCGCCAAAATATTGCACCCTAATAATATATTATGATAAAAGAATGATTTCGTTTCGAAAGCTATGTACTTTATTTCTTTTGAGCTTTATGGCTGTATGCTATGAATATATGCTAGCAATCAGTTTGCTCAAATTAATCTAATGATTATTTACCTCTGGCACATGGACGGATTTTTCCTAATATCCTATAGCGTGTTGCCTGTTTTTCATGGTTATTTTTTCCAAATTTTTACACGTTTTAAAAAAACCACGATTTTTTAACATGCTACGAATAACGATTCCTTTCAAGTGATGGTTGATAGACCAAAAATTCACGAATATGAGGTTTGGTTTTTTGAACTATGCGAAATATGGTTATATTCAAAAAAACGTAAAAAAATTCTAGTGCCAAATTTCGGTACGTAACTTGAACAGTTATTTCAACGGATATCTAAGTGAAATCCCAACATTTAGAGCTGAAGAACTACTTCTACTAATACAAAGCGTCTATCTAGATCGAGACTCGATAGAACAGACTAGCTATTGGAACCAGTGCTTTTCCTATTTCTTACCTCCTGATCAGGGTATATATTATTACCATCTTATTACCATATTATATTGGCAAAATGTTGACGAAACTGATTTATACCACAAGTAATGAGCCAGTAGTTATCTGTCCAGTTGGACACCAACCAGTAAGTATGGACACCGACCAAGAAAGGTCCTTGAAATTAGTAAGATTGGTTATACGGTAGAATAGTATTTTGATCTAAATATTTTCATACTACATAGAACAAGTTGTGTGTCATGAACAGTCCATTACAACTTTATCGTTGAGTTTCAATAATTCACTATCAAAAACAATACCTTGGTACTAACATTATTCTACAGTACGATTGCAGGGTTAGTATTGCGACCCTACTTATCACTAAGAGTTCCTTCTGGCTGGGGCTCGAGCATACGCCGAGTGACTTCTAAGGTCATCTAAGGCTTTAGCCATTGAACCGCCAGACTAGGGCATTTACAATTACGTACATGTTGTTTTGGGGTTTTTAAAACACAAACAAGCATTCAATTAAATTGAACTTTCGAAAAGATGTTTCGAAATTACTTGTTGTTAGTTTTATGTCCAAAAACATTCAAAAAGTTCTTTGGGAAGCTTCACATCCCAAACGATCCAGTGTCATATACCATTCAAGTAGTACAAACTTTCTCGGTTGTGGCCCATTAGGAGGTAGATAACAGTCTATTATCTCTCTGGACTAAATCAGCCTGGATGCCGTGTCGCTGGAGTCCTGCTCTCATGTCGTAGAAGGCAGCAGAAATAGGAGTCCCAACTTCTAGCCGAAAACCAACAGACTAAAATAAGTCACCAAATGGAGCATAATCGACCTTTCCATCGCAGTGTCAACATAATGGATGATTGTATCTATTTTGTTGTCTATTTTCGGCAAATTTGAGACTAAGAGAAACGAAAACAATGAAATTGAAAGACGGATAGGTATTCTAGAGTTAATCAGAACGGAAAACTAGGGCTAGGCAGGCTCATATGGGCATGATCGAAAGGAAATGTGCAGAATCCTTTGTCTTCTGCTAAGTAGGAGTTTGGCGTTATAATAATGTTAAAAAGCCGGCGTCAGCGGTAAAGCATGATGATGAGTTATGTTCCATCAATGACTTAGCAGAAGGCAAACGATTCTTCACATTTCCTTTCGATCATGTCCATATGAGCCTGCCTAGTCCTAGTTTTCCGTTCTAAGTTTATAACTGATTCACTCTAGAATACCTATCCGTCTTTCAATTTCCTTGTTTTCATTTCTCTTAGTCTTAAATTTGCCGAAAATAGCCAACAAAATCGATCCAGTAGAACCTTTCTGCAATTGAAACATAGTCCCATAATGGATGATTGGTTTCTTTGCAAAGCGTGTGGTTTAAAAAGTAGCCATAGCCATAATTAACACCAATAGGCAAGCATTATCCAACGTTTTCGATAGCTTCTAGTTGTTGTGCAATGAGCGCTGGGAACGAAACGTTCGGTGCTCTGATCAACAGTGGTTAGAGTAGCACAAATTGTTCTTCAACAGAAATTGTAAATCTATCCCGCTCTCTGCTAGTAGAATCTGCTTCCATAACTTTGATCCATGGACTGTATTTTCAAGAAGGATGCTATTATGTTGAAAACTTAGCAAACCCCGTTTTCATTTCATTCAAAAAAATGGCATGGCCACTCCTTGTGAAATACCTAGTGCATCCATATTTACGTATAGTGCACAGGTCTTATATTTGAGATAACAACTAGCGATATTTTTGCTGTCAATCTGGTTTTTGACAGCATAGACATGAAATACGTCTATTGCTCGGTAAATTTGCTACATATTAAATCGCGTTTTGATGATTTTAAAAAGGTTGTGTCATATTGTGGTAGAAATTGTTTTGTACTCAAAGCGGGCAGTGCTAAAAATGCTCATAATAACATTTGGGACAGCTCTAACAGTATTACTCATTAATTGGCTAATGAGTTAATGCCAAACGAGCTCAAATACTCATTATACCATAAAACCTAAGCACTTGGAAACACATTATTTTTTGCGATAAATGAGTCTTATTTGATTAGTTAGACATTCCATTAGATGTCGAAGTGTGTCGTAGTCCCAAGTCTACAGGAACCTTGGTGAGCCATAAAACGTATTTTCCAACATTTGATTTTTGACTTGGACAAAGGCGTCGAAGTACATATTTTTGTCATGATAGTGGCATACGAAGGAAGCTGACCCTCTTCGATTTGTGCGTGTGTCTCAAAGCCTACTTCGATGGATTGTGAAACTATAACAAACCAGCATTTGAGCTCATTTTAGCAAGTTTCAATTTCTGTGTATGATTAGCACTCTCCATGCATATCAGCAAACTTGTTTCCGTAATTCGAAACTCCATTTTCCAAATCGTGCATCAAATATATTTTGCCAAGAAGGCGTACCACTCGTTTACCATCCGGCTGAAGCCTCTTATGGAAACTAATACCTTTGCTTGGTTGAACTCTCAATGTGTAGAATGTGGCCGCAAAGACGGAAATTCGCGGAATGTACCAAAACTTCAACCAATCGAAGCATTTTGGGAAGATGCTTCAGCAGCACAATGAAAATTAAGGATATGCAGAGAAGATCTCAACCTACCCTGGGTTTTAGTTCAGTCCAGCTACTTCTGACCCACCCGTTACTTTGTCAAAAATTCGAAGTTGTAATCTTGCAATATCATACAAAGATCAAAGCAAAATCGCAGACCTAAAATGCCTTGTCGGACAATACTTGAGTTGAGTACAGGTATAGTGATGATTGGAACACTTTGCTGTTGCATTGACGTTCTCTTCGGAGGTATTGAGATACTGTCTGAGATATACTGTGAGTCAAGCCGTCAACTGCGAAAATAATGCTCTCCCAATGTAAAATCGAAAGCGGGTTTTCAAAACCTTGCTTTTGAAATTTAAAAAAAAATCTCTTCTCGAATTGCCACGCGATGGAAGAAACAATCGTGTGTCCGTGACCCGTAGAAAATAAGCTCATAAAAGAACAAAGTCGAACCTAAAAGCCGAGCCATTTGAACCGGTTACTGATGTATGAGGCTCCACCTGGTCATCATGGTCTGCTGATGCAAGAAGAAGAGTGCCGTTTGTATCAAGGACAGGGAGGATTCTAAACAAATATTGCTCTAAAGACGAAATAACCGGTCAATATGCTATTACTACTATGAAAAACCTGTTTTAATCAACCTAGTGGTGCAATCGTTCCTTTCTCATATATCCAAGCTATGATTCCATAACTTTTGGCATTTGGCATATACAATACAAATTCGATTTTCGAAATTTCTGGTATTGTATCCTACATTTGAAACCAAGTTTGTAAAAATCAGCAGGCGTTCGCTGAAAAATAGGTGTTACATAAACTTAGGAACTTGGCATTGGTCATTAGTGATCTGGACCCGCAAATACAAAGAATGTTGCACCCATTTTAATAATCATTACGGTACCGTCAAACGGGGTTACTTGCAACACTTTTCAACTTCAAAGCGGTATAACTAAAAATGCTGTAACATTAGAATAATTTTCAATATGTACAAGCGCTAATGGGAGTATAAAGACTACTAAATGGTATTTTACAAATCAAAGCATCATTCCCTGTTTTCACGATGGCCAAAAAATATGCCTGTTGCAAGTAACCCCGCATATGGGGTAACTTGCAACACATGAACTTCATTGAAGTCTATTGCTGTATATTTTTGTTTACCTTTAGTACATTGACCAAATGTACGATAATTTGGATACCCATGTTATTTACAAAGAACAGCGACCAAATGTACTATAATTTGGATGCCCATGTTGTTTATAATCAACAACGTATTTGAACAGCGGGAACATTCGATTTATTCAAGAAATTCGTAGGAAAGGCTAGCTAACAGGGTTTTAACCCTTCGTTTCAGAACTAGTAAGTAACAAGTATTATCCATAGAACTATAACTTCAGTTCTATCGCAATTAACGTGATTAGATTCCACTGGAACAGTGCAGTGAAACTATCAGTGAACGGCGAGAACTAAATTATACTACATATTTGTTGTCTTCAGATATTATTGATAACAGATAACCTATTAATTTACACTGTCAACGACGACTATCTTTTCCATGCAATCGGACTATTATAAATGCTAGAACAATCCAGTTGAGTCAGTGGTGGATCCAGGAGAAGAGTTCTGGGGGTCCGGACCTTCCCGATTTTTTTTTATCTCATTGAGAAATTTTAAAATAGTTTCTATTCATTCTAAATTCCAAATCATTCCAAACCAGATTCCAAAACTGATTTTAAAAAGAAGATAGATAGATATTACGTATTGTACATTGAATATTTCAAAATCGAAATTTCGGACCCCCTCCGAAATTTTTCTCTGGATCCACTCCTGAGTTGAGTATAAGAAGATAGAAATTGAGAATTTTCTAGTATTGCTAGAGAAGCAAGTTCACGTAAAGACGACTTCCTGGTACTGTTCTGTATTTAAGGAGCATTTTCATATTCTAGTTGTAGGTTATACCTTTAAAATTTGATTCAAAATGCTATACAGACTATTATTTGAAACGCTCAATCAGCCAGATGGCTAGAGTCATAATAGTAATAAGACAAAATACTGTTGCATGTTACCCCACATGGGTAGTTAATATAGTTAAATCGTTATCTTACATATATTTGAGAGGGTAAACAAACATGTATCAAACAGTAACGTTTGTTGTTGTATACTCGATCTGTACGTAAGAGATACAAATGAAATGCTCTTATCATTGAAGTGGACCAAAGCACGACATTTCAGTTTGTTTTTTATTGAAATATCTCCAAATACAGAAGATTACACTATCGCGCTAAAGAAACCGAAAATAATGACTGGTAGTACATGATTATCTTTTAACATATGCTGGCTTTTTACAGCTATAATGCTAAATTGCAAACACTATTATTAGCGTTGTTAAATTAATCTGAACAGAAACATGTTGAAGTGTTGCAAGTTACCCCGCTGTTGCAAGTTACCCCGTTTGACGGTACCTATTTATATGGAAATTTACTGTGGGATCGCACTCTTCAACCTATATCTCCGAAACCAGAAGTCCGTGCAGTAAAATAATTACAAACACTTTGTGGGAGCGCTATACCGTTCGTTTGAAACAAAGTTTTTCCATATCGGTTCAGCCATGTATGTGAAAATGGATCTACAAACGTACAACCCCCCCTCCTCGTACCCACACAAACGTACACACACAATGTATTAGGGACAGTCCGAAGTTACACGGATCAAACAGCGTGCTAGCAACGGATGAGGGAAAATAAGAACATGCAATCGTTGGACAAATGAGAATTCGGTGTCTAGCTTCTCTACCGGGAACTATCACGTTGATCGCGACAAAGCAATGAGCTCACTGGCTCTAAGTTGCGGATCGATGTAGAACTTCAATGGCTCCACAAATGCAAGAGCCCAAGGGTTAAAAAAGACCAGGTACAACAACACAATCCTTCTCTAAGTAATATCTACAGAAGGTGTAGATTTAGTCAGTTGATGTACTGGGGAAAGAACAGTATGTATCCCACAGTACCACGTACCAAGTCTTTTAAAGATTCCTACTCGAGAGTAACAAACACAGAAATTTTCCGATCTCGACGATCTTTGTCGTAGGCTATATGGTATACGGCACTCGGCCCTCCGAGCCTTGACTGGAAAGTCGATTTGAAGTAATTGGAAAGCCTTTCTCTATATCAGAATGGCAAAGAGGGGAGACTTAATGCTGCACCAAAGTAATGAAACCCAAAAAAGTTGCGTGTAAGGATCACAAAGAATATAAAAATTTCTAGAACCAAATTCAGGACGACTTTCAAAGCAAATCTAGGACATTTCGGCGTGAATGTAACCACCAAACGAAGCTAGTCGCAGTGTAGTTCGAAATATACGCGGGAAGATTTCTTGGGGGGGGGGGGGTGTTATTAAACTACAACTGGACTGTAAAATAAAACATTACGACTAAAACGCGAGTCAGCAAGCTGTACGACAAGGATCTGACCAAATTCAACAAGTTTGACTTAAAACCGTTACAAGGTGGGTTGACCAGCAGCTTGAGCAGAGGCTAATGGCGCATATCAAGCTTTCAATTCGAATTTTCTTTCGAGAGAAATAAAAATCGTGAAACCCATAACATTTTCTCCTATAAGCGTTTTATTCAAAACCGAACGGATTCGAAGAGATTTCTAATTACAAGCGCTCGATTCTAAATATCTCTGGCTGCAATAGTTTTGTAGCATCTTGTCTTTGTCTTATTTTTGTCTTGTCTTTGTCTTTGTCTTTGCCTTTGCCCTTGCCTTTGATTTTGACTTTGCCTTTGCCTTTGCCTTTGCCTTTGCCTTTGCCTTTGCCTTTGCCTTTGCCTTTGCCTTTGCCTTTGCCTTTGCCTTTGCCTTTGCCTTTGCCTTTGCCTTTGCCTTTGCCTTTGCCTTTGCCTTTGCCTTTGCCTTTGCCTTTGCCTTTGCCTTTGCCTTTGCCTTTGCCTTTGCCTTTGCCTTTGCCTTTGCCTTTGCCTTTGCCTTTGCCTTTGCCTTTGCCTTTGCCTTTGCCTTTGCCTTTGCCTTTGCCTTTGCCTTTGCCTTTGCCTTTGCCTTTGCCTTTGCCTTTGCCTTTGCCTTTGCCTTTGCCTTTGCCTTTGCCTTTGCCTTTGCCTTTGCCTTTGCCTTTGCCTTTGCCTTTGCCTTTGCCTTTGCCTTTGCCTTTGCCTTTGCCTTTGCCTTTGCCTTTGCCTTTGCCTTTGCCTTTGCCTTTGCCTTTGCCTTTGCCTTTGCCTTTGCCTTTGCCTTTGCCTTTGCCTTTGCCTTTGCCTTTGCCTTTGCCTTTGCCTTTGCCTTTGCCTTTGCCTTTGCCTTTGCCTTTGCCTTTGCCTTTGCCTTTGCCTTTGCCTTTGCCTTTGCCTTTGCCTTTGCCTTTGCCTTTGCCTTTGCCTTTGCCTTTGCCTTTGCCTTTGCCTTTGCCTTTGCCTTTGCCTTTACCTTTGCCTTTGCCTTTGCCTTTGCCTTTGCCTTTGCCTTTGCCTTTGCCTTTGCCTTTGCCTTTGCCTTTGCCTTTGCCTTTGCCTTTGCCTTTGCCTTTGCCTTTGCCTTTGCCTTTGCCTTTGTCTTTGTCTTTATCTTCGTCTTTATCTTTGTCTTTGTCTTTGTCTTTGTCTTTGTCTTTGTCTTTGTCTTTGTCTTTGTCTTTGTCTTTGTCTTTGTCTTTGTCTTTGTCTTTGTATTTGTCTTTGTCTTTGTCTTTGTCTTTGTCTTTGTCTTTGTCTTTGTCTTTGTCTTTGTCTTTGTCTTTGTCTTGTCTTTGTCTTGTCTTTGTCTTGTCTTTGTCTTGTCTTTGTCTTGTCTTTGTCTTGTCTTTGTCTTGTCTTTGTCTTGTCTTTGTCTTGTCTTTGTCTTGTCTTTGTCTTGTCTTTGTCTTGTCTTTGTCTTGTCTTTGTCTTGTCTTTGTCTTGTCTTTGTCTTTGTCTTGTCTTTGTCTTGTCTTTGTCTTGTCTTTGTCTTGTCTTTGTCTTGTCTTTGTCTTGTCTTTGTCTTGTCTTTGTCTTGTCTTTGTCTTGTCTTTGTCTTGTCTTTGTCTTGTCTTTGTCTTGTCTTTGTCTTGTCTTTGTCTTGTCTTTGTCTTGTCTTTGTCTTGTCTTTGTCTTGTCTTTGTCTTGTCTTTGTCTTGTCTTTGTCTTGTCTTTGTCTTTGTCTTGTCTTTGTCTTGTCTTTGTCTTGTCTTTGTCTTGTCTTTGTCTTGTCTTTGTCTTGTCTTTGTCTTGTCTTTGTCTTGTCTTTGTCTTGTCTTTGTCTTGTCTTTGTCTTGTCTTTGTCTTGTCTTTGTCTTGTCTTTGTCTTGTCTTTGTCTTGTCTTTGTCTTGTCTTTGTCTTGTCTTTGTCTTGTCTTTGTCTTGTCTTTGTCTTGTCTTTGTCTTGTCTTTGTCTTGTCTTTGTCTTGTCTTTGTCTTGTCTTTGTCTTGTCTTTGTCTTGTCTTTGTCTTGTCTTTGTCTTGTCTTTGTCTTGTCTTTGTCTTGTCTTTGTCTTGTCTTTGTCTTGTCTTTGTCTTGTCTTTGTCTTGTCTTTGTCTTGTCTTTGTCTTGTCTTTGTCTTGTCTTTGTCTTGTCTTTGTCTTGTCTTTGTCTTGTCTTTGTCTTGTCTTTGTCTTGTCTTTGTCTTGTCTTTGTCTTGTCTTTGTCTTGTCTTTGTCTTGTCTTTGTCTTGTCTTTGTCTTGTCTTTGTCTTGTCTTTGTCTTGTCTTGTCTTTGTCTTGTCTTTGTCTTGTCTTTGTCTTGTCTTTGTCTTGTCTTTGTCTTGTCTTTGTCTTGTCTTTGTCTTGTCTTTGTCTTGTCTTTGTCTTGTCTTTGTCTTGTCTTTGTCTTGTCTTTGTCTTGTCTTTGTCTTGTCTTTGTCTTGTCTTTGTCTTGTCTTTGTCTTGTCTTTGTCTTGTCTTTGTCTTGTCTTTGTCTTGTCTTTGTCTTGTCTTTGTCTTGTCTTTGTCTTGTCTTTGTCTTGTCTTTGTCTTGTCTTTGTCTTGTCTTTGTCTTGTCTTTGTCTTGTCTTTGTCTTGTCTTTGTCTTGTCTTTGTCTTGTCTTTGTCTTGTCTTTGTCTTGTCTTTGTCTTGTCTTTGTCTTGTCTTTGTCTTGTCTTTGTCTTGTCTTTGTCTTGTCTTTGTCTTGTCTTTGTCTTGTCTTTGTCTTGTCTTTGTCTTGTCTTTGTCTTGTCTTTGTCTTGTCTTTGTCTTGTCTTTGTCTTGTCTTTGTCTTGTCTTTGTCTTGTCTTTGTCTTGTCTTTGTCTTGTCTTTGTCTTGTCTTTGTCTTGTCTTTGTCTTGTCTTTGTCTTGTCTTTGTCTTGTCTTTGTCTTGTCTTTGTCTTGTCTTTGTCTTGTCTTTGTCTTGTCTTTGTCTTGTCTTTGTCTTGTCTTTGTCTTGTCTTTGTCTTGTCTTTGTCTTGTCTTTGTCTTGTCTTTGTCTTGTCTTTGTCTTGTCTTTGTCTTGTCTTTGTCTTGTCTTTGTCTTGTCTTTGTCTTGTCTTTGTCTTGTCTTTGTCTTGTCTTTGTCTTGTCTTTGTCTTGTCTTTGTCTTGTCTTTGTCTTGTCTTTGTCTTGTCTTTGTCTTGTCTTTGTCTTGTCTTTGTCTTGTCTTTGTCTTGTCTTTGTCTTGTCTTTGTCTTGTCTTTGTCTTGTCTTTGTCTTGTCTTTGTCTTGTCTTTGTCTTGTCTTTGTCTTGTCTTTGTCTTGTCTTTGTCTTGTCTTTGTCTTGTCTTTGTCTTGTCTTTGTCTTGTCTTTGTCTTGTCTTTGTCTTGTCTTTGTCTTGTCTTTGTCTTGTCTTTGTCTTGTCTTTGTCTTGTCTTTGTCTTGTCTTTGTCTTGTCTTTGTCTTGTCTTTGTCTTGTCTTTGTCTTGTCTTTGTCTTGTCTTTGTCTTGTCTTTGTCTTGTCTTTGTCTTGTCTTTGTCTTGTCTTTGTCTTGTCTTTGTCTTGTCTTTGTCTTGTCTTTGTCTTGTCTTTGTCTTGTCTTTGTCTTGTCTTTGTCTTGTCTTTGTCTTGTCTTTGTCTTGTCTTTGTCTTGTCTTTGTCTTGTCTTTGTCTTGTCTTTGTCTTGTCTTTGTCTTGTCTTTGTCTTGTCTTTGTCTTGTCTTTGTCTTGTCTTTGTCTTGTCTTTGTCTTGTCTTTGTCTTGTCTTTGTCTTGTCTTTGTCTTGTCTTTGTCTTGTCTTTGTCTTGTCTTTGTCTTGTCTTTGTCTTGTCTTTGTCTTGTCTTTGTCTTGTCTTTGTCTTGTCTTTGTCTTGTCTTTGTCTTGTCTTTGTCTTGTCTTTGTCTTGTCTTTGTCTTGTCTTTGTCTTGTCTTTGTCTTGTCTTTGTCTTGTCTTTGTCTTGTCTTTGTCTTGTCTTTGTCTTGTCTTTGTCTTGTCTTTGTCTTGTCTTTGTCTTGTCTTTGTCTTGTCTTTGTCTTGTCTTTGTCTTGTCTTTGTCTTGTCTTTGTCTTGTCTTTGTCTTGTCTTTGTCTTGTCTTTGTCTTGTCTTTGTCTTGTCTTTGTCTTGTCTTTGTCTTGTCTTTGTCTTGTCTTTGTCTTGTCTTTGTCTTGTCTTTGTCTTGTCTTTGTCTTGTCTTTGTCTTGTCTTTGTCTTGTCTTTGTCTTGTCTTTGTCTTGTCTTTGTCTTGTCTTTGTCTTGTCTTTGTCTTGTCTTTGTCTTGTCTTTGTCTTGTCTTTGTCTTGTCTTTGTCTTGTCTTTGTCTTGTCTTTGTCTTGTCTTTGTCTTGTCTTTGTCTTGTCTTTGTCTTGTCTTTGTCTTGTCTTTGTCTTGTCTTTGTCTTGTCTTTGTCTTGTCTTTGTCTTGTCTTTGTCTTGTCTTTGTCTTGTCTTTGTCTTGTCTTTGTCTTGTCTTTGTCTTGTCTTTGTCTTGTCTTTGTCTTGTCTTTGTCTTGTCTTTGTCTTGTCTTTGTCTTGTCTTTGTCTTGTCTTTGTCTTGTCTTTGTCTTGTCTTTGTCTTGTCTTTGTCTTGTCTTTGTCTTGTCTTTGTCTTGTCTTTGTCTTGTCTTTGTCTTGTCTTTGTCTTGTCTTTGTCTTGTCTTTGTCTTGTCTTTGTCTTGTCTTTGTCTTGTCTTTGTCTTGTCTTTGTCTTGTCTTTGTCTTGTCTTTGTCTTGTCTTTGTCTTGTCTTTGTCTTGTCTTTGTCTTGTCTTTGTCTTGTCTTTGTCTTGTCTTTGTCTTGTCTTTGTCTTGTCTTTGTCTTGTCTTTGTCTTGTCTTTGTCTTGTCTTTGTCTTGTCTTTGTCTTGTCTTTGTCTTGTCTTTGTCTTGTCTTTGTCTTGTCTTTGTCTTGTCTTTGTCTTGTCTTTGTCTTGTCTTTGTCTTGTCTTTGTCTTGTCTTTGTCTTGTCTTTGTCTTGTCTTTGTCTTGTCTTTGTCTTGTCTTTGTCTTGTCTTTGTCTTGTCTTTGTCTTGTCTTTGTCTTGTCTTTGTCTTGTCTTTGTCTTGTCTTTGTCTTGTCTTTGTCTTGTCTTTGTCTTGTCTTTGTCTTGTCTTTGTCTTGTCTTTGTCTTGTCTTTGTCTTGTCTTTGTCTTGTCTTTGTCTTGTCTTTGTCTTGTCTTTGTCTTGTCTTTGTCTTGTCTTTGTCTTGTCTTTGTCTTGTCTTTGTCTTGTCTTTGTCTTGTCTTTGTCTTGTCTTTGTCTTGTCTTTGTCTTGTCTTTGTCTTGTCTTTGTCTTGTCTTTGTCTTGTCTTTGTCTTGTCTTTGTCTTGTCTTTGTCTTGTCTTTGTCTTGTCTTTGTCTTGTCTTTGTCTTGTCTTTGTCTTGTCTTTGTCTTGTCTTTGTCTTGTCTTTGTCTTGTCTTTGTCTTGTCTTTGTCTTGTCTTTGTCTTGTCTTTGTCTTGTCTTTGTCTTGTCTTTGTCTTGTCTTTGTCTTGTCTTTGTCTTGTCTTTGTCTTGTCTTTGTCTTGTCTTTGTCTTGTCTTTGTCTTGTCTTTGTCTTGTCTTTGTCTTGTCTTTGTCTTGTCTTTGTCTTGTCTTTGTCTTGTCTTTGTCTTGTCTTTGTCTTGTCTTTGTCTTGTCTTTGTCTTGTCTTTGTCTTGTCTTTGTCTTGTCTTTGTCTTGTCTTTGTCTTGTCTTTGTCTTGTCTTTGTCTTGTCTTTGTCTTGTCTTTGTCTTGTCTTTGTCTTGTCTTTGTCTTGTCTTTGTCTTGTCTTTGTCTTGTCTTTGTCTTGTCTTTGTCTTGTCTTTGTCTTGTCTTTGTCTTGTCTTTGTCTTGTCTTTGTCTTGTCTTTGTCTTGTCTTTGTCTTGTCTTTGTCTTGTCTTTGTCTTGTCTTTGTCTTGTCTTTGTCTTGTCTTTGTCTTGTCTTTGTCTTGTCTTTGTCTTGTCTTTGTCTTGTCTTTGTCTTGTCTTTGTCTTGTCTTTGTCTTGTCTTTGTCTTGTCTTTGTCTTGTCTTTGTCTTGTCTTTGTCTTGTCTTTGTCTTGTCTTTGTCTTGTCTTTGTCTTGTCTTTGTCTTGTCTTTGTCTTGTCTTTGTCTTGTCTTTGTCTTGTCTTTGTCTTGTCTTTGTCTTGTCTTTGTCTTGTCTTTGTCTTGTCTTTGTCTTGTCTTTGTCTTGTCTTTGTCTTGTCTTTGTCTTGTCTTTGTCTTGTCTTTGTCTTGTCTTTGTCTTGTCTTTGTCTTGTCTTTGTCTTGTCTTTGTCTTGTCTTTGTCTTGTCTTTGTCTTGTCTTTGTCTTGTCTTTGTCTTGTCTTTGTCTTGTCTTTGTCTTGTCTTTGTCTTGTCTTTGTCTTGTCTTTGTCTTGTCTTTGTCTTGTCTTTGTCTTGTCTTTGTCTTGTCTTTGTCTTGTCTTTGTCTTGTCTTTGTCTTGTCTTTGTCTTGTCTTTGTCTTGTCTTTGTCTTGTCTTTGTCTTGTCTTTGTCTTGTCTTTGTCTTGTCTTTGTCTTGTCTTTGTCTTGTCTTTGTCTTGTCTTTGTCTTGTCTTTGTCTTGTCTTTGTCTTGTCTTTGTCTTGTCTTTGTCTTGTCTTTGTCTTGTCTTTGTCTTGTCTTTGTCTTGTCTTTGTCTTGTCTTTGTCTTGTCTTTGTCTTGTCTTTGTCTTGTCTTTGTCTTGTCTTTGTCTTGTCTTTGTCTTGTCTTTGTCTTGTCTTTGTCTTGTCTTTGTCTTGTCTTTGTCTTGTCTTTGTCTTGTCTTTGTCTTGTCTTTGTCTTGTCTTTGTCTTGTCTTTGTCTTGTCTTTGTCTTGTCTTTGTCTTGTCTTTGTCTTGTCTTTGTCTTGTCTTTGTCTTGTCTTTGTCTTGTCTTTGTCTTGTCTTTGTCTTGTCTTTGTCTTGTCTTTGTCTTGTCTTTGTCTTGTCTTTGTCTTGTCTTTGTCTTGTCTTTGTCTTGTCTTTGTCTTGTCTTTGTCTTGTCTTTGTCTTGTCTTTGTCTTGTCTTTGTCTTGTCTTTGTCTTGTCTTTGTCTTGTCTTTGTCTTGTCTTTGTCTTGTCTTTGTCTTGTCTTTGTCTTGTCTTTGTCTTGTCTTTGTCTTGTCTTTGTCTTGTCTTTGTCTTGTCTTTGTCTTGTCTTTGTCTTGTCTTTGTCTTGTCTTTGTCTTGTCTTTGTCTTGTCTTTGTCTTGTCTTTGTCTTGTCTTTGTCTTGTCTTTGTCTTGTCTTTGTCTTGTCTTTGTCTTGTCTTTGTCTTGTCTTTGTCTTGTCTTTGTCTTGTCTTTGTCTTGTCTTTGTCTTGTCTTTGTCTTGTCTTTGTCTTGTCTTTGTCTTGTCTTTGTCTTGTCTTTGTCTTGTCTTTGTCTTGTCTTTGTCTTGTCTTTGTCTTGTCTTTGTCTTGTCTTTGTCTTGTCTTTGTCTTGTCTTTGTCTTGTCTTTGTCTTGTCTTTGTCTTGTCTTTGTCTTGTCTTTGTCTTGTCTTTGTCTTGTCTTTGTCTTGTCTTTGTCTTGTCTTTGTCTTGTCTTTGTCTTGTCTTTGTCTTGTCTTTGTCTTGTCTTTGTCTTGTCTTTGTCTTGTCTTTGTCTTGTCTTTGTCTTGTCTTTGTCTTGTCTTTGTCTTGTCTTTGTCTTGTCTTTGTCTTGTCTTTGTCTTGTCTTTGTCTTGTCTTTGTCTTGTCTTTGTCTTGTCTTTGTCTTGTCTTTGTCTTGTCTTTGTCTTGTCTTTGTCTTGTCTTTGTCTTGTCTTTGTCTTGTCTTTGTCTTGTCTTTGTCTTGTCTTTGTCTTGTCTTTGTCTTGTCTTTGTCTTGTCTTTGTCTTGTCTTTGTCTTGTCTTTGTCTTGTCTTTGTCTTGTCTTTGTCTTGTCTTTGTCTTGTCTTTGTCTTGTCTTTGTCTTGTCTTTGTCTTGTCTTTGTCTTGTCTTTGTCTTGTCTTTGTCTTGTCTTTGTCTTGTCTTTGTCTTGTCTTTGTCTTGTCTTTGTCTTGTCTTTGTCTTGTCTTTGTCTTGTCTTTGTCTTGTCTTTGTCTTGTCTTTGTCTTGTCTTTGTCTTGTCTTTGTCTTGTCTTTGTCTTGTCTTTGTCTTGTCTTTGTCTTGTCTTTGTCTTGTCTTTGTCTTGTCTTTGTCTTGTCTTTGTCTTGTCTTTGTCTTGTCTTTGTCTTGTCTTTGTCTTGTCTTTGTCTTGTCTTTGTCTTGTCTTTGTCTTGTCTTTGTCTTGTCTTTGTCTTGTCTTTGTCTTGTCTTTGTCTTGTCTTTGTCTTGTCTTTGTCTTGTCTTTGTCTTGTCTTTGTCTTGTCTTTGTCTTGTCTTTGTCTTGTCTTTGTCTTGTCTTTGTCTTGTCTTTGTCTTGTCTTTGTCTTGTCTTTGTCTTGTCTTTGTCTTGTCTTTGTCTTGTCTTTGTCTTGTCTTTGTCTTGTCTTTGTCTTGTCTTTGTCTTGTCTTTGTCTTGTCTTTGTCTTGTCTTTGTCTTGTCTTTGTCTTGTCTTTGTCTTGTCTTTGTCTTGTCTTTGTCTTGTCTTTGTCTTGTCTTTGTCTTGTCTTTGTCTTGTCTTTGTCTTGTCTTTGTCTTGTCTTTGTCTTGTCTTTGTCTTGTCTTTGTCTTGTCTTTGTCTTGTCTTTGTCTTGTCTTTGTCTTGTCTTTGTCTTGTCTTTGTCTTGTCTTTGTCTTGTCTTTGTCTTGTCTTTGTCTTGTCTTTGTCTTGTCTTTGTCTTGTCTTTGTCTTGTCTTTGTCTTGTCTTTGTCTTGTCTTTGTCTTGTCTTTGTCTTGTCTTTGTCTTGTCTTTGTCTTGTCTTTGTCTTGTCTTTGTCTTGTCTTTGTCTTGTCTTTGTCTTGTCTTTGTCTTGTCTTTGTCTTGTCTTTGTCTTGTCTTTGTCTTGTCTTTGTCTTGTCTTTGTCTTGTCTTTGTCTTGTCTTTGTCTTGTCTTTGTCTTGTCTTTGTCTTGTCTTTGTCTTGTCTTTGTCTTGTCTTTGTCTTGTCTTTGTCTTGTCTTTGTCTTGTCTTTGTCTTGTCTTTGTCTTGTCTTTGTCTTGTCTTTGTCTTGTCTTTGTCTTGTCTTTGTCTTGTCTTTGTCTTGTCTTTGTCTTGTCTTTGTCTTGTCTTTGTCTTGTCTTTGTCTTGTCTTTGTCTTGTCTTTGTCTTGTCTTTGTCTTGTCTTTGTCTTGTCTTTGTCTTGTCTTTGTCTTGTCTTTGTCTTGTCTTTGTCTTGTCTTTGTCTTGTCTTTGTCTTGTCTTTGTCTTGTCTTTGTCTTGTCTTTGTCTTGTCTTTGTCTTGTCTTTGTCTTGTCTTTGTCTTGTCTTTGTCTTGTCTTTGTCTTGTCTTTGTCTTGTCTTTGTCTTGTCTTTGTCTTGTCTTTGTCTTGTCTTTGTCTTGTCTTTGTCTTGTCTTTGTCTTGTCTTTGTCTTGTCTTTGTCTTGTCTTTGTCTTGTCTTTGTCTTGTCTTTGTCTTGTCTTTGTCTTGTCTTTGTCTTGTCTTTGTCTTGTCTTTGTCTTGTCTTTGTCTTGTCTTTGTCTTGTCTTTGTCTTGTCTTTGTCTTGTCTTTGTCTTGTCTTTGTCTTGTCTTTGTCTTGTCTTTGTCTTGTCTTTGTCTTGTCTTTGTCTTGTCTTTGTCTTGTCTTTGTCTTGTCTTTGTCTTGTCTTTGTCTTGTCTTTGTCTTGTCTTTGTCTTGTCTTTGTCTTGTCTTTGTCTTGTCTTTGTCTTGTCTTTGTCTTGTCTTTGTCTTGTCTTTGTCTTGTCTTTGTCTTGTCTTTGTCTTGTCTTTGTCTTGTCTTTGTCTTGTCTTTGTCTTGTCTTTGTCTTGTCTTTGTCTTGTCTTTGTCTTGTCTTTGTCTTGTCTTTGTCTTGTCTTTGTCTTGTCTTTGTCTTGTCTTTGTCTTGTCTTTGTCTTGTCTTTGTCTTGTCTTTGTCTTGTCTTTGTCTTGTCTTTGTCTTGTCTTTGTCTTGTCTTTGTCTTGTCTTTGTCTTGTCTTTGTCTTGTCTTTGTCTTGTCTTTGTCTTGTCTTTGTCTTGTCTTTGTCTTGTCTTTGTCTTGTCTTTGTCTTGTCTTTGTCTTGTCTTTGTCTTGTCTTTGTCTTGTCTTTGTCTTGTCTTTGTCTTGTCTTTGTCTTGTCTTTGTCTTGTCTTTGTCTTGTCTTTGTCTTGTCTTTGTCTTGTCTTTGTCTTGTCTTTGTCTTGTCTTTGTCTTGTCTTTGTCTTGTCTTTGTCTTGTCTTTGTCTTGTCTTTGTCTTGTCTTTGTCTTGTCTTTGTCTTGTCTTTGTCTTGTCTTTGTCTTGTCTTTGTCTTGTCTTTGTCTTGTCTTTGTCTTGTCTTTGTCTTGTCTTTGTCTTGTCTTTGTCTTGTCTTTGTCTTGTCTTTGTCTTGTCTTTGTCTTGTCTTTGTCTTGTCTTTGTCTTGTCTTTGTCTTGTCTTTGTCTTGTCTTTGTCTTGTCTTTGTCTTGTCTTTGTCTTGTCTTTGTCTTGTCTTTGTCTTGTCTTTGTCTTGTCTTTGTCTTGTCTTTGTCTTGTCTTTGTCTTGTCTTTGTCTTGTCTTTGTCTTGTCTTTGTCTTGTCTTTGTCTTGTCTTTGTCTTGTCTTTGTCTTGTCTTTGTCTTGTCTTTGTCTTGTCTTTGTCTTGTCTTTGTCTTGTCTTTGTCTTGTCTTTGTCTTGTCTTTGTCTTGTCTTTGTCTTGTCTTTGTCTTGTCTTTGTCTTGTCTTTGTCTTGTCTTTGTCTTGTCTTTGTCTTGTCTTTGTCTTGTCTTTGTCTTGTCTTTGTCTTGTCTTTGTCTTGTCTTTGTCTTGTCTTTGTCTTGTCTTTGTCTTGTCTTTGTCTTGTCTTTGTCTTGTCTTTGTCTTGTCTTTGTCTTGTCTTTGTCTTGTCTTTGTCTTGTCTTTGTCTTGTCTTTGTCTTGTCTTTGTCTTGTCTTTGTCTTGTCTTTGTCTTGTCTTTGTCTTGTCTTTGTCTTGTCTTTGTCTTGTCTTTGTCTTGTCTTTGTCTTGTCTTTGTCTTGTCTTTGTCTTGTCTTCTTGTCTTTGTCTTGTCTTTGTCTTGTCTTTGTCTTGTCTTTGTCTTGTCTTTGTCTTGTCTTTGTCTTGTCTTTGTCTTGTCTTTGTCTTGTCTTTGTCTTGTCTTTGTCTTGTCTTTGTCTTGTCTTTGTCTTGTCTTTGTCTTGTCTTTGTCTTGTCTTTGTCTTGTCTTTGTCTTGTCTTTGTCTTGTCTTTGTCTTGTCTTTGTCTTGTCTTTGTCTTGTCTTTGTCTTGTCTTTGTCTTGTCTTTGTCTTGTCTTTGTCTTGTCTTTGTCTTGTCTTTGTCTTGTCTTTGTCTTGTCTTTGTCTTGTCTTTGTCTTGTCTTTGTCTTGTCTTTGTCTTGTCTTTGTCTTGTCTTTGTCTTGTCTTTGTCTTGTCTTTGTCTTGTCTTTGTCTTGTCTTTGTCTTGTCTTTGTCTTGTCTTTGTCTTGTCTTTGTCTTGTCTTTGTCTTGTCTTTGTCTTGTCTTTGTCTTGTCTTTGTCTTGTCTTTGTCTTGTCTTTGTCTTGTCTTTGTCTTGTCTTTGTCTTGTCTTTGTCTTGTCTTTGTCTTGTCTTTGTCTTGTCTTTGTCTTGTCTTTGTCTTGTCTTTGTCTTGTCTTTGTCTTGTCTTTGTCTTGTCTTTGTCTTGTCTTTGTCTTGTCTTTGTCTTGTCTTTGTCTTGTCTTTGTCTTGTCTTTGTCTTGTCTTTGTCTTGTCTTTGTCTTGTCTTTGTCTTGTCTTTGTCTTGTCTTTGTCTTGTCTTTGTCTTGTCTTTGTCTT